>NC_141021.1:1445000-1450000 GCF_052040795.2 Danio rerio | reverse complement strand
TGTCTCTGTCGCCATCTTGTGGCAGAACTACAAGTGTCTTTGCTCTGCTCAGTAGCTCAAGCTGATGGCCACCGACGCGCTGTTATACATATTTAAAATAGCCACTATCCTTATAAATAGACTGTATAGTTGCTATCTAAACAACTACATTCTCGACTTTAAAAAAGCCTCAAAAGTACAGGATGTTGTCCAACAGCTGCAATAGGGTATATGCCGAGCTAGTGTTTTTCTCATACTGATAAACTTCCGGTGAGCTGTTATTGTGTACTTTTTCCCATTTTATACGGTTCCTTTCACAGCATCGATGTTGTAATGTCATTAAAATGCAATCAGTTAAATAAACTTTGGCATTCATTTAGTTGCTCAAGCGTAAAACAAGACAAAAGGCCTTGTTACTCGCACGCGCCCATCAGAATCTGCAGGCTAGCGCAGAAGCTCCATTGAATATACTGGGGTGAAATAAATGCTCATATTATAAAGACAGGGCGGGGGGAAATGTAACGCTTGATGCGGCCGCGCGCGCTCTGCGTCCCTCAGACGCGTGCGCTCTTGTACTCGTGTTTGTGTTTTCGTCTGTCAGCAGCGTGGTGTTTCATTCCCAGCGTCTCAGTCTTGTTGGTTTCGGTTTTGGTCGGCGCTGGGATGAAGCATGCACGCTGCGTGTGTGAGCGCACGGTGAGTGTTTTCATTCATCGTGTGCTTGTGTCTTGCATCTATTGTTTAAGCACGTGGCTCTGTGTTTACATTGTGGTCACGTGCTTTTGTGTTGTGCTTGTGTTGTCATGAACATGCGGTTAATGAGTTCTCTCATTGGCTGCATGTTCTTGTCCTGTTTTATGTGAGCGCATGGCTTGTGTTGTCTCTCTGTGTCATGCGCTCTCCCGTCTATTGTCTTGTCCCACCCTCCTTGTTTACTCATTATTAGTTTGTCATGTTCACCTGTGTGTCAATTTACTTTTTGCTTTATAATCCCCCTCATGTTTTCAGTCCTTTGCCAGTTCGTCGTCGATAGTTTCCTGTCCTGTTGTGTCCAGCCCTGCCAGTCCAGTCAAGTTTGTTTGCTCGTTTATTTGTTTTATTAGAGTTTTTCCCCCTCGGGGTTGTTTGTTTTGCCTTTTTGTTTTTATTTTATTATTAATAAAAAAACCAATATTGCTGCACCTGAGTCCTCGCTCCTTTCCCTAACCTCGAACGTGACATATACCCCATAGTTGTCAAACTGTAGTGAGTTTATTGATCTGCTGTCACTCTATGTGGGCGGAGTAATACACAAGGGTGAAGAGGCTGTACAAGTGCTGTTACTGTAGAATATCTCACAGCCATAAGCCAATCAGATTCGAGAACCAGAAAGAGCTGTTGTATAAATATAGTTTTATTATGTAATTTATTTGACTTTTTTTTCTTGTTTAGTCCTCCATAATGACTTGATTTTTGGCAGTGTTTTGTTTCCATTATTAATTGCACTATATGAGTGTGTGACACTGTGAAATGCTGGGATATACTGTAGAGTAAAATGTGGTGTTGTTGGACACTCTTGTGTTTCCCCTCCTCTAATTCGGCAGGATTATGATGTTGAGTGTCACACTTGAAGCTCACAAACACACTGATCTAAAACGACATCCCGCTTCATTTGCAACTCCTTTAGTTGTGATGTTTGCCTGAGAGGAAAAACAAGATATTGATTGAACAAAATAAATTCAAAGACAGGCCTGATTTGATCCACAAGGAACTGATTAGATGGTGAAAAGTGTCTCTGTGTATGAAAAATAAGCGGATGTCAGAAGTAGAGGAAAGTCATTTCAGAAGCAGAGCCAGATATTAGTATTATTTTGATGAGACGTGTCTCGGCATGCACACACTAATGTTATGCTTTCACCAGTGTATTCTGCATCCATCCGTCAGCCTTCAGATTGGAGACATCTTCACATGAAGTGAACAAACAAGCTGTCATATTTCTAGAGGTTATGAAGCCCAAAGTGTTTTTGTCAGATTCATTATCCAAACTGAGAGTGATATTCACGAGCAACTATAAATTGACCCTTATTTGTGTAGTGAGTGTGTGGTTGTTGAGTGAAGTGTGTTTTCAGATGTCAGTCATCAGTGTTTTAAAGGGATAGTTCACCCAGAATTGAAAGTTTCTTAATTTACTCACTCTACACAATGCAGGTGACTTTTGCTTTTTTTTAGTAGCACATTAAAGAAGACTTCATGATGAATTCATGGTGCTTGGTGATTCAGTCAGTGTCGATTATTATATTGTCAGCATGTTTCTAGTATGGATTAATATGTCAGTATGTGTCTAGTATGGATTAATATGTTAGAATGTTTCCAGTATGGATTAATATGTTAGAATGTTTCCAGTATGGATTAATATGTTAGAATGTTTCCAGTATGGATTAATATGTTAGAATGTTTCCAGTATGGATTAATATGTTAGAATGTTTCCAGTATGGATTAATATGTTAGAATGTTTCTAGTATGGATTAATATGTTAGAATGTTTCCAGTATGGATTAATATGTTAGAATGTTTCTAGTATGGATTAATATGTTAGAATGTTTCCAGTATGGATTAATATGTTAGAATGTTTCCAGTATGGATTAATATGTTAGAATGTTTCCAGTATGGATTAATATGTTAGAATGTTTCTAGTATGGATTAATATGTTAGAATGTTTCCAGTATGGATTAATATGTTAGAATGTTTCCAGTATGGATTAATATGTTAGTATGTTTCCAGTATGGATTAATATGTTAGAATGTTTCCAGTATGGATTAATATGTTAGAATGTTTCCAGTATGGATTAATATGTTAGAATGTTTCCAGTATGGATTAATATGTTAGTATGTTTCCAGTATGGATTAATATGTTAGAATGTTTCTAGTATGGATTAATATGTTAGAATGTTTCCAGTATGGATTAATATGTTAGAATGTTTCCAGTATGGATTAATATGTTAGAATGTTTCCAGTATGGATTAATATGTTAGAATGTTTCCAGTATGGATTAATATGTTAGAATGTTTCCAGTATGGATTAATATGTTAGTATGTTTCCAGTATGGATTAATATGTTAGAATGTTTCTAGTATGGATTAATATGTTAGAATGTTTCCAGTATGGATTAATATGTTAGAATGTTTCCAGTATGGATTAATATGTTAGAATGTTTCCAGTATGGATTAATATGTTAGTATGTTTCCAGTATGGATTAATATGTTAGAATGTTTCCAGTATGGATTAATATGTTAGAATGTTTCCAGTATGGATTAATATGTTAGAATGTTTCCAGTATGGATTAATATGTTAGAATGTTTCTAGTATGGATTATTATGTTAGAATGTTTCTAGTATGGATTAATATTTCAGTATTATAACATGACAACAGATTGACGTTGTACCCTAACGTCATGGGGATGTTGCATTTTGTTTGGAATCGAAAATCGGGTTGACGACAGAACTCAACATCAGACCAACATCAATGTCCAAACTAAAATCAACCAAATATCAACGTCTAATAATGTCACAGCTTGAAGTTGTGTGGACATTACCACTATGATGTCTATCAGATGTTGGATTTTGGTTGCCGTACCTGTCAAATAAATGTCAGTATCTGACATCAATATGATGTTTGTTAAGATGTTGGCTCGGCGTTGGATTTTGGTCACTTTCTTACAACCTAAAATCAACCAAATGTGGTAATGGCATGAATGTTAGTATATTTCTTGTATGGATTAGTAAATTGTATGTTAGTATGTATCTAGTATGGATTAGTATATAAGTATGTATGTTAGTATATGAATTGGTTTATGGTAAGTATGTGAGTGTATTTTTAGGATGGATTGGTATATAGTTAGTATGTAAGTTTATTTCTAGTATGGATTAGTATATATGTAAGTATGTTAGTATATTTTAATATGGCTTAGAAATATGCTAAGTGTGTTAGTATATTTTTAGTATGGATTAGTATATGGTGAGTATGTTAGTATATTTTTAGTATGGATTAGTATATGGTGAGTATGTTAGTATATTTTTAGTATTGATTAGTATATGGTGAGTATGTTAGTATATTTTTAGTATGGATTAGTATATGGTGAACATGTTAGTATATTTTTAGTATGGATTAGTATATGGTGAGTATGTTAGTATATTTTTAGAATGGATTAGTATATGGTGAACATGTTAGTATATTTTTAGTATGGATTAGTATATGGTGAGTATGTTAGTATATTTTTAGTATGGATTAGTATATGGTGAGCATGTTAGTATATTTTTAGTATGGATAGTATATGGTGAGTATGTTAGTATAATTTTGGTATGGATTAGTATATGGTAAGTATGTTGTTAGTATGTCTGTTAGTATATTTCTAGTGTAGATGAATATGTTCCTAGTATGGATTGGTATATGACAAGTATTTTAGTATATTTTCAGTATGGATTAGTATATGGTAAGTATGTTAGTATATTTCTAGTATGGATTGGTATATTGTTATGTTAGTATGTTTCATGTAGCATGTTGTTTGTATGTTCGTCTGAGTTAAATGAGCTCAGCCTTAAGTCTGTTTGACAGTGTGGTGCAAAGTTATGAGGTTGCAAAATTTGATCCCATGTTAAGTCAACGGGACGTTTCTGAATTTTCTGGGTAATTTTTTAACCTTGTCAAACCATTCTCTGCGCATGTATAGTCAAATTGCTATCAACAAACTGCACACACTCTCACACTTTTGTCATTAATGCGGCAGGACTACAGTCAGATTAAAGCTATCAGTATCAAAAGGAAACTTACTGTTTCAGCAGGTAAACAGGTTGAGGATTTGTCCTGTATCAATCTTGCAGTGTTTTTACCATTGAACTCCTGGACATTTCTTAGAGACTCTTTGAGCTGCAGTGAGGTGTTCAGTCATCAAACTATATTACAAGCATTACTTTAAAACAGATACGCACGGGCAGTGTCAGTGTATTCATGTTGTATTCAGTGTGTTCACTTATAGTAGACACAGTTAT
>NC_141021.1:1422500-1442500 GCF_052040795.2 Danio rerio | reverse complement strand
ATATTTGAATTGTAATTTCAATAAAATCTATCTTATTTATTTAATATTTTTAAATTTTATTGGAGTATTTAATTTAAATTTTAAGTACATTTACTGTATTGTTTTATGTAATTTTTTCTGTATATTTAAGTTTATAATATTTATTTAAGAAACACTATTAATTATTATTATTTTTTACGTAGTTATTTAAGCAACACCATATTTATTTATTTTTTCATGTAATTATTTATTAAACTATTGAATTGTTTGTTTGTTCTTTCATTTATTTATTTAAGCAACACAGTATTTATGTATTTATTCATTCAAGGAACACCATAATTGTTTATTTTTTATTTATTTAAGCAACAGCATATTTATTGAATTGTTTTTTTATGTATTTATTTATTAAAACAACATTATATGTATTTATTTATTTACTTATTAGAAACAACATACTTGATTTTTTTTGTTTTTAATTTAAGCAACACATTATTTATTTATTTATTTACTTATTTATTTATTTATTTATTTGTTTGTTTGTTTGTTTGTTTGTTTATTTTTTAAAGCAAGCCAGTATTTAATTATTTATTCAGTCAAGGAACACACAAATTTATTTATTTATTTATTTAAGCAACAACATATTTATTTATTTATTCATTTAAGCAACACAATATTTATTTATTTAAGCAACACAATATTTACTCATTTATTTATTTAATTATTTAAGCAACACAGTAAATATTTAGTTATCCATTTTTAAAGCAACACCATATTAATTTATTTATTTAGGCATTACAGTATTTATTTTTTTTTAGGAACACCAAATGTATTTTTTTATTTAAGCAACACCATTTTTATTTATTTATTTATTTAATTAATTGTTTGTTTGTCAATTTATTTATTTAAGCAACACAGTGTTTATTTATCCGTTCAAGGAACACCATAATTGTTTATTTATTTATTTATTCATTTACTTTTATTTATGGATTTAAATGCATGCAACAAAGCACTCATTCATTTATTTAAATTGTGACTTTAGCAGACAGAACTGAAATTAGGGGTCAAATCCGTGTCTGAAATCCTCAGAATTTGTCTATTAATAGTTGCTATTAAAGCTCTTTTACTGCAGCTGGAGGTCATTCAGTCTTCAAACAGCATCAGTAACTGCTCGTCTCCAGGTACTTCGGTTAAACCTGTCCTTGGAATTTCTCATTATGAGTTGATATGAAAGTTTTGTTCGTACTTTTATAAGAATCCACATCAAACTCTTGAAGTGTTGGGGGATTGTGTCTCAGTGGTGGTCTTCAGGTTGCAGATTCAGCGTGTTTCATGGGATGTTTTTCTCTTTGATTTTCTCCTCATGGACGTGTTTTAATCTCCAGGGTTTGTTTGAAACAACGCTTCATTACTGACACTCCCTTCTGATTGGAAATTAATGCAATGTGATGCACTGAGAAATATCCTGAAAATGATGGATGACTGCACGTCATGTAGATTATTGGCCTTTAAATAAGCAACTCAGGTTAACTTTCATATTCAAATGCATTCTGACTGGTTATGTTTAATACTCAACAGGACGGAAAATGAGAGATTATTTAATATCTTGATTGTTTTTTCTACAGAGAAAGCAAAAAAGAGCACTTGTAATTGGAAAAAAATAAACATTATTTGTAAATGTGCTGTAAAAAATATGTATTTTGAACATGTTTATGTTATTATTAAGAGTGTAGATGGTGATGAATGTATGATATAATGTCTTATAAAAAAGTTTATTCAATTACATTGCAAAAAAAAAAAAAATATATATATATATATATATATATATATATATATGTGTGTGTGTGTGTGTGTGTGTGTGTGTGTGTGTGTGTGTGTGTGTGTGTGTGTGTGTGTGTGTGTGTGGGTGTGTGAATTAAATAGCAAAATTATTCATTAAAATGATGTGCTGTGTTCTTTTTATAAAATGCATATTAAAATATTTAACATTTCATTAAGCTTTTTTATTTATTAAATTAATACATAATTATAACATGATGCAATACAACATTAATAAATAATTATACAACATCAACAGAACATTAATAAGTTACATGATGCTACTTAAGGAAATAAATAAATCAATTAAAATATATTAGAACTATACTTTGATCATATTAAATACATCTGTTACATTTATTATATATTTATTCATTTACACAAATAAAGATGAATGCAAAAATAAGAAATTAAGTAATATGATTCAGAATAAACATATTCAATATATTTTAATTCAACATGTATTATACAATACTTTGCATTACTTTATTATTCTTATTCTTCTTATTATTATCATCATTATTTGTTTTATTATTATTATTATTATTATTATTATTATTATTATTGTCGTTAATAGTATAATTGTTAATACAACAATAATAATATTAAAAGTAATAGCTATAATAAAAGATATTATTATTATTATTATTATTATTATTATTATTATTATTATTATTATTAGTATTATTACTATTACAAGCGGACTAAGCCGACAAGAAAATGAATGATATTATTATTATCATTATTATTATTGATACTGTTGATATTATTGTTGTTATTATTATTATTATTATTATTATTATTATTATTATTATTATTATTACAATAAAAATAAAAGTTATTATTATTTTTATTGTTATTATTATTATTATTATTATTATTATTATTATTGTTATTGTTGTTATTGTTGTTGTTGATATTATCATTATTATTGTTATTCCTGTTGATATTATTATTATTATTATTATTATTATTATTATTATTATTATTTTATCAACAGCAATAATAATAATAATAATAATAATAATAATAATAATAATAATAATAATAATAATAGTTATTATTATTATTATTAGTAGTAGTAGTAGTAGTAGTATATTTTTATATTACTTTTCATGTTATATTTCTTTAATTTAAAGGGATGTCTTTGGCCAGTGTTCAGTAGTCCTGTTGTGGCTTGTTTCTGCATAATTTGTTTACACATAACTATTTACTATAAGTTGTATACCCATAACTATTTACCATTTACTAAGTTTAATGACTTTACTCTTGGTAAAATACAGATTCACAGGTAGAGAAGCTCTTGTCTGCTAGTTTATTTGCATCTGTCGATTTCCGTGTTCTTAGAAACCATCAAATGCATTATAAATAACTATAATACTAATTAGCGTGTTGATGGCGCTCTCTGACCTCCGACATGCGATGTGTGTGTGTTTATGTTTAATAAACGCTGTATAATGAAGCGGCGTGCATTATGAAATGAAACTCTGCTTTATTTCAGTTTCAGCTCCAGCGTGAGCTAAATGACCTGCTAATTAACCTTACAAACACATCCGTCTGCATGACATCAAAATACATTTAATATAGAAACCAACGTGCAGCGGTCAGAACTCAAGCCGGAGGCCATTAAACCCACAGAAATGTAAAAGATCATATGTTAAAAACAGCAGTGAGAAACCATTAGTGTGTGTGTGATCTGTTTATTTATGTACTGCAAGCAGATTTACAGTAATAAACCAGAAAAACAGCATCAGTGAGGAGATATATGATTAGAAATCAATGATGGCAACCTCACAGCATTAGACAATGTAATATGATCGATTTAGCTCATTTTAGTTAAGTTATTTAGTGATGTACACCCGGCGCAATAAGGTGTTATACATTTTTGCTGCAATTTGTTGCCAATTTTAAACCAATGCAACCCTGATTTTCCTGCTTTACGCCAAGTTGTTTAAATAGCAAATCCCTTGCCTCCATGCCTTCTTCTGCTTTTTCAGTTTATTCATGACAATTTGCTTTTGTATAATGTTGTTATTATTATTTTTATTATTATTATTATTATTATTATTATTATTATTATTATTATTGTTGTTATTATTGTTATTATTAGCAGTATTATTTATTATATGCATATTTATATTTACTTAAGTTTTAAATTTTGTCTACCTGTGGGTTTTTTTTTTTCAGATGTCTGCATCATCATATGTGGCATAAGAACAGGATGTGTGTTTGGATATAACTCAGTTTTCTGACCACGCTTCATTATTATTGTTCATTTATTCCTTTAGAAGATTAGATTAGAACTGAATTTAGAAATAATTTTGACTTAAATCTTTGCGGTTAACAAACTAAATTAAATATGTCGGCTGATGGATGTCTTCAGTGGAGTTCATACAAGACCGTTTCCCTATCCACGAAAGTAAAGAAGTAAAGAGTCAAAGTAAAGAGAAAGTAAAGAGGTCGAATGGAGGAGGCTCGTTCTTTATGCTTGCGCTGCAGATGCTCGCTACACTCTCAGAAATAAAGGTACAGGAGCTGTCACTAGTACCTTTTTAAAAGGTACATATTTGTACCTGAAGGATCCATAATGGTACCTCAACGGTAATTTTTAGGTGCATTTGGGTACTAATATGCACCTTTTAGGTACGACTATTTGGTGGACTATTTGGATACTAATTGGTATCTTTTAAAAAGATACTTCCCCGTTGACAGCTCCCGTACCTTTATTCCTGAGAGTGTAGTGAAGCGTTCAGTTTTTCCTCTTACAAAGTAAATAGCAAATGTGCCATGGCGTGACGCAACTGACTCTTAAAGGGAATGGGAGATGAGACTCTGATTGGTTTAATGCATGTTATGCTCAAAAAACAGCCAGAACTCATTGAGAGAATAAGCACAACCCATGTTTGACCATGCGCTGGGGTGCAGAGTGTATTTTACCATCCTTAAAATAGCATCCTTAATGCTTTTGCACCATGAGCTTTAGACTTTGTGCTTAGATCAGGGATGTAGGGGTGTCCAAAGTCGGTCCTGGAGGGCCAGTGTCCTGCTGACTTTAGTTCCAACTTGCTTCAACACACCTGCTTGGACGTTAGTACCTAGTAAGAGCTTGATTAGCTGGTTCAGGTGTGTTCAGGAGTGTGGAAATCCCTGGCCTAGATCAATAAAATAGAGCCCAAATAGTTTTAAAGAAAACGTATTTTGCCCCTTTTTACAAGATGTGTGTGTTCAGCTCAAAATAACACACAAATAATGTGTTTTAACTCTTTGAAGCTTACCCTTTTAGGTTTTGATGCTAATTGTGGCGTTTTGGTGACTGTCACTTTAAATGCAAATGAGATTGAGCTGTTTTCAGAAGAGGGCGGAGCTACAAACACCTTTGTGTCAGCATAGTCGCAGATTCAAAAACAGGACTAGCTGTGTGCACAGTGCTGGTCAGGTGTGCTTCAGTGTGAGTGTGTACTTAATGCTTCTGTCAGTCTATGTGGCTCCTGTCACTGTTCATCTAAAACTCCACATCTGTAATCCTCTTAGTCTATGCTGACATCATCTTCAGCAGCTCAAACACTGAGTTAATGGACAGACGGCTGCTTCTCACTCAGGGCTGCTGGAGATGCTAATAAGATGGAGAGATGGACACTAGTGGGCGGGGCTTTCCCCCTCTGATGACACGTACAAAGATAGCATGTCAATCACAGTGTCTCCCTTATCAAGTCTGATTATAACCAATACAATTAATGCATGTTCACCATTACAATCTGGTTATTTTACATGCTGTCTCACACAATTGTGTTTTAAACCCTTTACAAAAGTGATTTGTGGATAATAGGTCCCCTTTAGTATAATATTATTAATACTATTATTAATAATTGAGCTTTTTAGTCAGTGAAAGTCAGAGAAAAGTCATGGAATTTGTGATTAGGCTTAAAGTAGGAGCCCAGTGCTGTTCTCCGCTGCGTCCTTGTGTCTGCAGGACAGTTTTGAGCTCAATCTCCTTGACTTTCATTGGTTCTCCAGGGTCATTGAGTAAGCAGAGCCTCTGATCACTGACCTGTGTCTGCTCTGACTCTGCTCTCACTGCTCCACATGCTGAAAAACACCACACTGTCCTGTCTCTATCAGCCTGACGATAGGGATGGACCATATCTTATTTGGAATATTCATTCATTCATTTTCCTTCGGCTTATTTATTTATTTATATCACTTATTTATCAGAGGTCACCACAGCGGAATGAACCGCCAACTATTCCAGCATCTGTTTTACACAGCGGATACCCTTCCAGCTGCAACCCAGTACTAGGAAACACCCATACTCACTGATTCACACACTACGGCCAATATAGTTCATCAATTCCCCTATAGCGCATGTGTTTGGACTGTGGGGGAAACCGGAGCACCCGAAGGAAGCCCACACCAACACGGGAAGAACATGCAAACTCCACACAGAAATGGCAGCTGAGCCAGCCGGGACTCGAACCAGTGACCTTCTAGCTGTGAGGCCACTGTGTTAACCACTGAACCACAAGTTAATTCAAGGTCTTTGCACAGTGAAGTCTGAACAGTTATATTATTATTATTATTATTATTTAAATGATCAGCGAACGCTGTGATGCAGCACTCAGAACAGAACGACTCCCACAGATGCTCGTCACGTATTGGCAGCGTTAAGAGTCCCTATGCAAATGAGAGGATGACATCATTCATTAATTTGTGGTGTGTGTTTGTGTTGCTGTCACAGTGTTCAGCACACCCTCCTGCAGCTGAGAAAAACAACACCAGTGCCAAATTAATCATGCAATTTCCATTTAGAAAGTCAAATAATCATTCGAGCAAGTTTTCAACACTTTCTTGGCGTCAACAGGAAGCTAATAATCAAGAGAGCAGTCCTATATAGCAGACACTATATTCATAATAATATTATTTTCAAATGTCCTGTAATATAAATTATTATATAAATGTAATTTTATATTTGTATGAAATATGAACTTAATTTATAGATTTTTATACTATGCTTAATTATTAATTGTATATAGGTAAATAGATATATTTATACAGTTGAAGTCAGAATTATTCGCCCCCTTTGAATTTTACTTTTCTTTTTTTTCTTTATTTCCCAATTCATGTTAAACAGGGCAGGAAATGTTCACAGTATGTCTGATAATATGTTTTCTTCTGGAGAAAGTCTTATTTGTTTTATTTCAGCTAGAATAAAAGCAGTTTTAAATTGTTTTTAACACCATTTTAAGGACAAAATTATTAGCCCCTTTAAGCTATGCATTTTTTTTAGAACCTAATTAACCTAGTGAAGCCTTTTAATGTCACTTTAAGCTGTATAGAAGTGTCTTGAAGAACATCTAGTCTAATATTATTTACTGTCATCATGACAAAGATAAAATAAATCAGTTATTAGAGATGAGTTATTAACACTATTATGATTAGAAAAGTGCTAAAAAAAATCTGCTCTCTGTTAAACAGAAACTGGGAAAATAAAAATAAACAGGGGGCGAATAATTCTGACTTCAACTGTATATGGAATATTCAAATGACAGTAATATATAATCATTAATAAACATTGTAATAATACTTGATATATATATATATATATATATATATATATATATATATATATATATATATATATATATATATATATATATTTTTATATATATATATATATATATATATATATATATATATATATATATATATATATATATATATATATATATATATATATATATTCTTTTTTTTAGCACTTTTCATTGAGGCCATCTTCCAGCATAAACCACGGCGAATGAAGTTCTGCACAAGACTTTTGGCCAGCGGAGAAATTAAAATGGTCGTGCCCAACTGAGTCTGGTTCTCTCAAGGTTTTTTTTCTTCACTCCCATCAGGTGAAGTTTTTTTTTCCCTCTCCGCTGTCGCCACTGCCTCGCATGGTTCAGGATTGGTAGAGCTACGCATCGATGAATTTGCTCTTCAGTGTTTGAACTCTCAGTAATGATTAAATCACACTGAACTGAGCTAAACTGAACTGAACTGAACTTAAACACTAAAACCTGAACCACACTGTTCCAGTTACTATGACCATTTATGTGAAGCTGCTTTGACACAATCTACATTGTAAAAGCGCTATACAAATAAAGCTGTATTGAATTAAATAAATAAATAAAATATATATATATATATATATATATATATATATATATATATATATATATATATATATATATATATATATATATATATATATATATATATATATATATATAAAGTGTTCAGATGCAAAACCCTCTAAATCCATCAGACCTCTTTTCTTGTAAATGAGCATTTTTAATCTGGCTCTTTTGATCCTCTGATTAGGTTCAGAAGTTTCATTTTATATGTAATGATTAGGTTTTAGCTGGTAAATAAAATATGTTTTTTTCATAAATGTCACTTTAGACAATTCTTTAGTTTTTAAGAAGTTAAATATTCTTTTGTGTCAAAACCTGCTAAATCCACCTGTGCTTTTTATGCCAAAACCTCTAAATCCAGCTATTGGGACAAGACTTTTGCATCAGAACTCTTCAAATGTATCTATATTTTATATAGCTGCTCTCTCAGTTATAATATTAATAATAATAATAGTAATAATAATTGGGGCGAGGCAGTGGCGCAATAGGTAGTGCTGTCGCCTCACAGCAAGAAGGTTGCTGGTTCAAGCCTCGGCTCAGTGGGCGTTTCTGTGTGGAGTTTGCATGTTCTCCCTGCGTTCGCCTGGGTTTCCTCCGGGTGCTCCGGTTTCCCCCACAGTCCAAAGACATGCTGACAGGTGAATTGGGTAGGCTAAATTGTCTGTAGTGTATGAGTGTGTGTGAATGTGTATGTGAATGTTTCCCAGAGATGGGTTGCGGCTTGAAGGGCATCCACTGCGTGAAAACTTATCCTTATCCTTGCTGGATACGTTGGCGGTTCATTCCGCTGTGGCGACCCCGGATTAATAAAGGGACCAAGCCGACAAGAAAATGAATGAATGAATAAATGAATGAAAAAAAAATTAATAAATAAATAATAATAATAATAATAATAATAATAATAATAATAATAATAATAATTATTATTATTATTATTATTATTATTATTATTATTATATTACTACTAATAATAATTCTATTATTAATAATATCATTTATATTTACATTTTTAATGGTTATTCCCTTCAAATAAATACTTTCTGTGTTTTTCTGAGATTGAAGTACTTTTAAAAACATTGGTTTTGTATCTAAAAAAAAAATGCATATAAATGTGCCTGAAACATGGCACCGTTTCAGTACTTTATGCAAAATGATTTATACATTTATTTTAAATTTACAAGGAACGTCGTCAGTAGTTTACTATATAAAGCAAACACTCAAATACAGAAGTGTTGAAGTGCTCTCTTAACGGTATTATTGCTGATGGTGTGAGCTGTGTTTCTGTGAGCTCGTCTTCTGCTGTATATGTGTTAGCGATGGCAGAGCGGGGCTGCTGGTGTAGTGAGAGAAGCAGCAGGATCTCCATTCTCTATCCACATTAATGAGAAGCTCGGAGCAAAAGCAAGGGATTATTGGTGTGAGATTCTCCTCCATTCCTTCAGTTTATCTTCATTAGGTCACCAACCCGATGTGACGCCGCATGCTCCGAAAAGCAGCCGGCGGTTTAACATCCTCATCTCCACACCATCAAACCCTCAGCTTTATTTATCTTCAAACAGCACCAAAAAAACACATCGCTTGAGCATTTCGGTGATTCTCACAGACAGACGGCAGAGAGAGACAGTGCAAAATCTCACTCCGCTTTCCTCTTTTAGGATCATGTTAGTTTGATTCAGAGTCCCTGTGAAATTAAAATGATTTATTAGGATGCAGTCATCTGTCACAATAATCAATACATGAACTTATCGCACAACACATGCACATGACCTCAGTCGTTTTTTTGTGATGCAATATACAGTTGAAGTCAGAATTATTAGCCCCCCCAGTTTATTTTTTCCCCAATTTCTGTTTAACGGAGAGCAGATTTCTTCAACACTGTTACGAGTTTAAGATGTTTAAGTGGGATGCTGTAACATTTCTGTGAGAGCAAATTGTTATGAATGAACTGAAAAAGCCTCCCGAGATGAAGAAGGCGTAAAAGCAGTGATTTTTTTATATTTATGTAGGCTAGAAAATAATATGTTTTGTAATATTTTAATCCTTCATATTTATATTCTATATCTATTCTTATTATATCCTATATATATCCTTAATATTTAAATGTTTTCATATGTAAAGATATTTGCCTATTGCTCTCTTGTGTGTATTAAGCAGTGTGTAAGCGAGGCGCAACTCTGCGCTGGAGTTTAGACCAGGTTTGTTTTGGTCTAAAGAAAAATCTATTTTAGTTTCTCATAATAGCAATGCACCAGCAGTCCGCCTCAGAACGCCTTCCTTTTTTGACCAGAACGCCTATGGGTGCACAAATGAGCGCTAATGCATTCGCTATTTAAACAGCGTAGCGCAACGCCTCAAAACCACTCTTGCGCCAAGCTGAAACTACCAAAAGACTACTGTGCCGTGTCTTGCGCCACACTGCGCCGGGTGTATGATAGGGCCCTATATGTCTACAGTCTACTAATGCCTAGTTCAGACTGCGTGATTTTAGCCCAGATTTTGGCTCGCCGACAGGTTTTGAGAAATCGCCGACAAATGCCTGAAATCCCAGGCAAATCGCTGCTCGTGCACGTGAGTGACAATCACACATTATGAACGATCAAAGACGCGATCTGAGAGAATCGCCGATGAGTCGCCGATGCCTGTGAGATATTTGGCGTGCTGAATATCTGGAGCTGTCGGCGATTCAAATCATGCCGTGTGAATTGAGTTCTGACTGAAAATAACATCAGTGATCGCCTACAGCCAATGAGAGAGCAGCTTTCACTTGTGTGTGTGTGTGTGTGTGTGTGTGTGTGTGTGTGTGTGTGTGTGTGTGTGTGTGTGTGTATACCTGCTGCAGGCCAGCGGGAGGCTGGGGGAGAAGTTAAAAGCGCTCTTTTTCGGTTTATTTGGACCCACGAAATGGAGGAAAAACTAGTGGAGGTTTGACAGGACTCAGGAGCAACCGTGTCTGTTTGACATTTCATACAGAAAGAAATTAGTTTATTATCAATGTTGAGGAGAAATGGCTAATTCCCTTTAAACCCAGGTGAGCAAACATGCACATGTTCTACCCCATTAAAGGCTTCTTTCTCGTTATGTAGTTAATAACAAAAGATATACTACATGTTTTTGGCTGTGAGACGTAGTTTGGACGAAGTTGTCGGCGATTCTCCCTATAGTAAAGTCATGCAATGTGAATGTCCCTGTCGTCGATCCATCTTGCAGTGTAAACAAAGCAGCGACGAAACGCCAGCCCAGATAGTCAAGCAGTGTGAAAACATCTGTGACACGACTACTCTGAAAATCATGCAGTCTGAACTCGCCATAAGTCTGTTTTATTTAATGGCATGAGCTGCCTCTTATTCATTTCACAGCTCTCTACTCTGGATGACGACTAATTACTCATTCAATCTATTTATATTTCTCCTAATTCTAGTTTAAACATTCATTTTAGGAGCATATAAGCCTCCCGAGCCATGAAAACAAACCCTACAGAAAGCTCGTTTCCTCAGGACTGCTGTCAAAATAAATCAACAATAAAACAGGGTCAAGCTTAGTTTTCCTCTGTTTCCGTTCTGTCATTGGTTGCAGGAGAGACAAATGAGCAAATACAAATGTCACACATGTCGATAAGTCCAGCTAAATGCCACTGTGCCACACAAATGTCATTTCTCACTCATTACCGCCGTCCATTGAAGCACGACGACGGCTAAATGCTGCGTTCGTCTGACACTGTTCACCGCACACACATACGCGCGCACGGAGCCCATTAAAACATGAAACGCTGTTCCCAGGCCTGTGTGTCAGAGCCCAGGTCTATTTCAGCTCTTCTTGATGTTTGCTCAGGTTGTCACGGATGACATTTTCCCACGGCGGGCGACGGGCAGACGTTTAGCATGCGCGGCGTTGAGTAATGAAGAAGTGCAGGGTGGGCGGAAAAAGCAGAATTCAGCACAGCCGTCCTGTTAGAGACCAGATATAACAGTGCAGTGAAATCTGGGTTTGTTTTGGGATGATGGTGTGTGTGTGTGTGTGTGCATCTGTGTGTGTGTGTGTGTGTGTGTGTGTGTGAGAGAAGGAGCAAGAGAAACACTCTGATCTAAAGGCTAATCGCACTAAATCTGTCTGAGAAACACGGCTACACGAGCAATAACCTGAGCTATCATCATTAATAGATACGTTGCATATGTTTGAGATGCTCAGTGTTTTATTATCCTATTATGACTCAGTTCCAGGAGAAGCAAAATTATTAAATGATTAAAAAGTGGGCGTGGCCTGTTTTACCTGCTGCAAGCTGATTGGATGTAGTAAAGTAGGCGTTTCATTCGTGTTTCAGGTGTTTCCATGTACTGGGTTGCAGCTGCAAGGGCATCCGCTGTGTAAAACATGTGCTGGATAAGTTGGTGGTTCATTCCGCTGTGGCAACCCCTGATGAATAAAGGTACCAGGGGGCTGGTACTGAGACTATGGCCTAATACCAATTCTACCCCTTAGCCCTTCCCCCTGGTTTTGCAGGTTCATGGATAGAGGTGTCCCAAGCCGTAGGGCTAAGGGAAACGACATCATTTCTGTTTGTTGGAGTGGCGTGGCTAAGTATGTTAACCTCGTAGCAAACACCCCAGATTGTGTTTTTAACCACTAATTGACAAGATAAATGCATTCAGAGCGGCTTGATGATCTCCTTGTACACACTCAGGACATGTTAGTAACCACCAGTCAACAAGACATACACTCAGAACTCTTTAGTAACCTCCTTGCAACCACCTGGAGTCTGTTAGTAATCACTAATCAACAAGATAAACATGCTCATAAGTACTTGGTAACTTCCTAGCAGCAAACCAGAACATGTTAATAAAGAGCAATTGACAAGATAAACACGCAGAACTCCTTAGTAATATCCAGACGTGGACAGAGTACTGAAAAATCATACTCAAGTAAAAGTACCATTACTTGCCTAAAAATGTAGTGCGAGTAAAAGTATCTGTTGTAAATATTACTGCAAGTGAGTAAAAAGTAGCCCTTTCAAAAGTACTCATGAGTAGTGAGTAGTGAATATTACGCTGTATAAAGCTGATGCATTTGCATGTAATTTGTGGATGTGTGTAAACGTAACATTCTGTAGTGCATCTAGTTATTGCTTAGCTTAAAACGTATAACTTCATAAGGCGTTAATATTAGTTTAGATTTAGGTTGTGATGTCAGGTTACCAAAATTCAATGTCTAGCCAGCATCTAAGGACAATTTTATTCTAATGTCCAATAATGACGTTGATATTTGGTTGATTTTAGGTTGTGTTGGAAAGTGACCAAAATCCAACGTCGAGCCAACATCTTAAACCAACGTCATATTGACAACAAATACTGACATTTATTCGTCAGGCATAGCAACCAAAATCCAACATCTGATAGACGTCATAGGGGTAACATCAACACAACGTCAAGCTGTAACATCATTATTCGTTGATATTTGGTTGATTTTAGGTTGGGTTGGAAAGTGACCAAAATCCAACGTTGAGCAAACATTTTAAACCAGCATCATATTGATGTCAAATACTGACATTTATTCATATGGTATAGCAACCAAAATCCAACGTCTGATAGACGTCATATTGGGAACGTCCACACAACATCAAGCTGTGACATCATCATTAGATATTGATATTTGGTTGATTTTAGGTTGGACGTTGGACATTGACATTGGCCTGACGTTGAGTTTTGATATCAACCTGATTTTCAATTTCAAACAAAATGCAACGCCGCCACAACATGGAGTACAACGTCAATCTCACGTCATGTTGATGTCTTGTGTCTGCTGGGTGTTTAGGGCAGTTTGGTCATTATACAGTAAACATCTGTCATCTTCTTATCAGTGACATCATCTAAACAGCCTCTGGGTATTTGTGTGTAAAGATTTTGGACATCTTCTTGGACACTTTTAATGCTTCCGAAAGGTTTGCTGCATTTATAAATCGCCCATGTCTTGAGTTGTTCATTATGATGCGATTTACCTTCTGTGTGCGATCTGATTGGACGGGTATCACAGGACAGATTTTTTAATCCGCATAGACAAGAAAAAATAGAGACTGCTGGATGAAGGAAAGTAGCAGAGTAAAAGTACAGATACAGCACTAAAAATTTACTCAAGGGAACGTAAAAGTACACATTTATAAAACTACTTAGTACAGTACAATTCCTGAGGAAAACTACTCAATTACAGGAGTTTGAGTATTTGTAACTAGTTACTTTACACCACTGCTTAGCACCGAGTTGTAACCACTAATCAACGATACAAACACATTCAGATTTCCTTGGTATCCACATAGCAACTCATGCTAGCTTCAGAATCTGTTAAAAACAGTGACATTATGGTTAATTATTAAATAAACCGCCTGACATGTGCATCCTTAAACAGATATTGTGCATTGGTTGCAGTACTAATAGTTTTGTTTCGTCTTTCTGCTTGTTTCCATGTGTGTTTCTGCTCACGACGTGTCTGATTCCCCAACATTTCCATCAACCTGTCGTCCAATCACCAACTTCTTCATCAGGTAAGTGCCTGTTCTCTGTTCTCAGATCAGCTGTTGTGTTGAAATGCAGCGTATATCCATCATCACCTCAGTGGGGTATTAGCATTCAGCTGATTCACAAAACCCAGAGTTCATTTGCACTATAATTCCCAATGCTTGTCGTGCCACAAATTGAACATTCTGATCGGTCCACTCGCTCGCAAATGAATTATGTTGCTCAGATATACACGCAACAAGAACTCCCTTTCCCCTTCTGGATTAGAAAACAACATTGTTTCCTCAAATCTCCGGCTGGATTCGAGACTCAGAGATTGTTTCAGGGCTAATTCATCCGACGTTTTGCAGCGAGCGGTGTGTGTTTTTGCATCTGGCCCCAGAAGCCCTCTCTTTGCCCAGGGCTGATGTTTGAAGACGTCATGCTGGATAATCCTGTTACGGGATTGCAGGCGCTATTGTCCGTTTATCTGTTCTGCTTTTATTCCTTCAGTTCGCACATCCGCACCTCAGTGTCAGAGCGTAATGCGATCACGTTCACCAGCTTCTCCTGCCAGAACAATCAGCTCATCTCTGCCTTTACAACAGCAGAAAACACTTCAGATCTTCTTAGACAGTGTTTTTACTGCTGGGTACAGTGGGTCTAAGGCCCCGTTTACACTAGTGCGTTTTAGTTTTAAAATGGCGTTTTAGATCAAAAACGATCCGCGTCCACACTAGCGTTTCACCTAGCGTCTCTGAACATATCTCTGTCCACCTTACACCACCAAAAACGTATATCACGTGACCATTCACGAACTCTGGGCAGACGCGTTCTAGTTTAAACAAAGCATGCGTCTCGCTCAGCATTTGGATATTGACAGTCAACAAACGCCAGTTGAACATTAAACGCGATGGCAAAGAAAGCAAGAGAGGTATTTTTGTGGACAGATGTCGAGGTCGAGTTGTTACTAAACGTAACAAATGAATAACTACACAATGGCGCCTAAAACAGACAATAGTGCAAACAACGCTCCCATTTCTGTGCCCATGTTGTCATTTACAGTACTGTCTTCCGGTAGCATTAAAGCCATGTGTTATAGTCATGTGATAGGGACTTGACGAATAAGGGAAGGATACGCAATGACACAAAAGCCCCAATCAGATAGCGAATCTCAGCAGTCCTGCCTGGTTGTTGCTAGAGCGGATACGTTTGCGGCCGGAAGTTAACGCGAATTATTTCTATTAGTTATTACATTTCTCATTTGTTGTATTTTATTAACGTCTACCCCCACCCCAACCCTAAACCCAATCCTCTCAGTAATGTAAAAACTGTAGTTGTACCGAGTATTAGTTATGTTATCTATTAAATTACCCAATAAAATGTATTTTTAACGCCTACCCCCACCCCAACCTTAAACCCAACTCTCACAGTACTGTAAAAATATTAATTATTGTTATACAGTGTCATAAAAAATGCTGCTTTATTAATGTGCATATCGAACTTCCGGCCGGCCGCATATCCGATCTAGACTTTACCGTCCCGCCTCTGTTTTCAGATATCACAGTTTTTCCTCATCCCCACTGAAACGGAGCAGCAGCGCTTTAGAATGAAAACGGCCTCTTCAGCATTTTCGAGAACTCTTAGTGTAGTGTGGATGGATGGAGTAACCGTAGCAAAACTTATGCGTTTTAAAACGACAACGCATTAGTGTAAACGGGGCCTAAGATGGTATCAACGTTTCTTGTTACGATTAATTGCTGAAGCTATTTTGGAATACGGTAGCGCTGCACAATATATGGTTTCAGCATCGATATCACAATGTGATCATACGCAGTTGACACATCGCCGCATATGCAATGCTGACTCTGGATTATTGTTGATCAATGGTATGTGATTGAGACCTTTGACTGTATGATGATTTTTACAAGGACATAAGGTGTTGTACCATCGTAAATTTTATTGAATTATTTTTATTTGTCAATTACATTTCAAACAAAAGGAGCTTTATGAAATTGGAAATTTGGCTGAAAAACACTAGCTATGCATAGAGCCCATTACGAGAGAACAAATACTACAACTAAAGCCTGTTATTATAACATTAAGCTGAGCTAAATTATAACAAACTGTTAATAATATATCAAACAAGCTGTAGATCCTGCATGTGCTACAGTCATCCTAATCATACGTGAGCTCACTGATCCAGTAGTTTTGCTCAGATCTCTGGCAGAAAGCCGTGTTTTCTGAGCTCTGAATGAGAATCAGCAGAGATGACGGTCTGGCAGGAGCACAATCCGACTGGACCAGCGCCAGCAGCACAGACCTCATTCACCCACTGAAGACCAGCCACTCGCTCTTAAACGCAGACACAAAGGCTAATTCGAGCTGATAAAGGTCAGTGTGTGTGGCAGAGCTCGACCCTCCTGACCCGCCAGCAGTAATGAGGAGACCGGCGTTCAGTTCGGGACACACACACATTCTGATTCAGCACATAGAGGAGGACTGACCGGCCCACAACTGCAGAAACATTCATCATGAGATCAGTGACTTTAAATACTGTACAGATTATTAGTTGTAATGTGCATTTATCTAGCGCATTATTGTATATTGCCACACACCCAACGCACATTACATTTGTGTGAGGGAGGTCTCTCCTCACCCCCACCAGTGTGCAGCATCTACCTACTGTGCAGGTGGAGGAGAGACAATGATATAAGAAATTTAGCGTATGGGGATGATTGGGAGGCTTTGATGGTTATGGTCTGATGGAGGAAATTCGTCCAGGGTCATATCCCTACTCTTTACAAGAAGTGTAATGTAATGTAATGTAATGTAATGTAATGTAATGTAATGTGTATTTATATAGCGCATTTATTGTGTATGGCCATACACCCAAAGCGCTTCACAATCATGAGGGGGGTCTCTCCACACCACCACCAGTGTGCAGCATCCACTTGGATGATGCGACGGCTGCCACAGGACAACGGCGCCAGTGCGCTCACCACACACCAGCTATTGGTGGAGTGGAGAGACAGTGATAGAGCCAATTCAGTGGACGGGGATGATTGGGAGGCCATGATCGTATGGGCCGATAGAGGGACTTTGGCCAGGACACCGGGGTTACACCCCTGCTCTTTCACGAGAAGTGCCATGGGATTTTTAATGACCACAGAGAGTCAGGACCTCGGTTTAACGTCTCATCCGAAAGACGGCGCCCACTGACAGTGTAGTGTCCCCTTCACTTTTACTGGGGCATTAGGACTCACTTAGACCTCAGGTTGAGCTCCCCCTGCTGGCCTCACTAACACCACTTCCAACAGCAACCTAGTGTTCCCTAGTGGTCTCCCATCCAGGTACTAACCAGGCTCAGCCCTGCTTAGCTTTAGTGAGTAACCGGTCTTGGGCTGCAGGGTGATATGGCTGTGCATTGAGATTTGATGTAAACAGACCTCGTTCAGGACCTTAATTCAACATCTCATCTGCACGACGGTGCTCACTGACAGTATAGTGTCCCCATCACTATACTGGGACATTAGGATCCTTTGCTATACTGGAGCATTAGGACCCACTTTACTATACTGGGGCATTTGGACCAACTTTACTATATTGGGGTATTAGGACCAATCACTATGCTAGGGCATGAGGGACCAATTTACTATAACGGGGCATTAGAACCCATCACTATACTGGGGCATTAGGAGCCAGCACTATACTGGGGAATTAGGACCAACTTTACTATACTGGACTATTAGGACCGACTTTACTATACTGGGGTATTAGGACCAATCACTGTACTGGGGCATTAGGAGCCAGCACTATACTGGGGCATTAGGAGCCAGCACTATACTGGGGCATTAGGAGCCAGCACTGGAACATTAGAACTTACTTCACTATACTGGGGTATTCGGACCCTTTGCTATACTGGATCATTAGGGCCAACTTTAGTATACTGGGACATTAGAACCCAATTTAGTGTACTGGGACATTAGAACCCATTCATATACTGGGGCCATATGATCTTTTGTCATGGCATTAGGAGACATCACTATACTGGGGCATTACGGCTCTTTGCTAGCATTAGGACCCAGCACTATATTGGTGGATTAGGGCCCAACAGACTGTACAGGGGCTGTAGGACCCAACATACTGTATTGGGGCATTAGGACCCATCACTACACTGGGATATTAAGACCCAGTGTACTATACTGGGGCATTAGTGTCCAATATACAGTACTGGGGCATTTAAAACTATCAAAACTAAAACTATATATACTATAAAACTATAAGGGTATAAACAGATTATTTTTGTTGCCGTTATTTTGTTACATCATGCTTGTCATAATTTAGTAGTAATACTACTACTACTAGCATGTGCGTGCATGCATGTGTGTGGGGCTGTGTGTGACATTGCCGTGAGCGTACACCAGCTCAGTGTCTTCAGCTTCAGTGATGTTCAGAGCAGCAGCGGGTGCAGATTCAGACACGGCCCAGTACACACTGCTCCACTAGAGACACACAGCCCTTCACTGCGGCCCAACACTGTCATTAATCCCATAATTTATGCCACAGGGATCTGATAATGTCATCACCCTCTTCAGGGAGATCAGTCCTCAAATCCAGCAAGCTCCACTGTAATGCTAATAGAGTCTGAGTTACTGAAGCACCTCGTCTTCATTTACTGCAGTCATGTTCACTTAATAGAAGTCTTGTGCTGAGTCTCGATTTATTTACTCTACTTTATGTCCTAAATAGTGTTTGAAAAAATCAATGAATACATTTTGCATCCCAAATTGTAGGAATGAGTTTCCAAAGTTATCCGGATGGTCTACAGTTGTCAAGTGGATCAGAAGTGCTTCTCAGAGTTGTCCTATAGGCGTAGACTGGATGTTGATCAATAACAACTTTGTTGAAAGGTTTTGATCCACTTCAAATGTTGACTACTGTAGTGTGTCTGTTAGAAATGTCCAGATCTGAGCTCACTATAATGGCTAATATTACCCACAATGATGTGTTTTTTGGACGGGAATTTGATTAGAACTACAAACACAGTTAGAAGTGGCTTAAAACTACAAAGGTGGCAGACGCACAAGACAGACGGTTTTAGGGGTGTTAGTGCAAGGGAAGCCATAACACATATTCTGAATGAGTTTGGGGACTTCTGGGTCTCCTGAAATATAAGGGAAAAGTGAAATATAAGATGACCCGAGAAAGTGTGGATCAGATTGCATGTAAAAATAAAGAGATATTTGTCCATTGTCGTACTCCCTCTTGACTTTGGGTAACTCCTTTCAATGTGGACAAAGTTGTATGTGTGTGTGTGTTCATGTCTTTGTTTTTGTGTGTGTATTAGAGAGACAGCATGCACAGAAACAATCTGAGGAGAATCACAGCAGAGCTCATTAATATTCATGACTGCTCCAAATATGGTCAAAATGGGAACTTTTTGTTTAAGAAATAGTTCCTCTGGTTATAACTGAGTGTGCATGTGTGTGAGTGTGTGTGTGTGTGTGTGTGTGTGGTAGAAAGAAAGCAGACACTGACATGAGGATCA
>NC_141021.1:1415000-1420000 GCF_052040795.2 Danio rerio | reverse complement strand
GTTATAAATACAGAAACCTTGCATGCAATGACGCAGACACACCAATTAAATTTGTGTCAGTGCTTTAAATGTGCCAGAAAGTATAACCTGATGTTATAAAATCAAAATGCATCTGACGCTATTGCTGCCTTTAATATAATGTAATTACCCCAGGGGTCGCAATCCAATAGAACTAGTAACTATAAGCTACTATAGTAACCCTATAGTATATAGTAACTATAAACGACTATTTTTATTTTCAGTATAGTTATGGATAAAATATGTTAATTCTTATGGTTTAATAAAAATAAATAGATTTTTGGAAATCACCAGGCGACCCCCCTTCATTGCCCCGCGACCCCTCGGGGGGTCCCGACTCCAACTTTGAGAACCACTGGTCTAGTGTACAGAACCCTGCATTTAATCTTCATTCTCAGTGTTCGCTGCTCTCAGATCAGTGATGCTCATCTACAGTTTTCATGATGATCTGCTGAAATATGATCTTCATGACTCTCTCATATGCTGATTCTTCAGTCATTAACAGTGTCTCTGGTCTCAGATCAGCTCGGCCCGCGGCGTCACCTCATTATTCGCTGTAAAGCCGCCGCAGGATTTGATTTGATGGGAATAATTGAATTGAGCGTAATGAGTGTGCAGTTGTCCAGTGCTATCTCACCTGCCGGACGCTCTAATTGACAGCTATGAAAAGCCTGCAGTAAATGCGCTGCTGGACTAAATGTTTGCTTGTGCACTAAATGAAGCTTTATGAGACTCATTTACTGTCAGAGCCTCCAGCAAACATTCACAAGACACATTACTGACACACACACACACATACACATATTTATTAAATCCCCCTATAGTGCATGTGTTTGGACTGTGAAGGGAAACCGGAGCACCTGAAGGAAACCCACACCGACATGGGGAGAACATGCAAACTCCACACAGAAACGCCAACTGAACAGCCAGGACTCGAACCAGTGACCTTTTTGCTATGAGGCGACAGTGCTAACCACTGAGCCGCTGTGTCGCCCATTACTGAATTTTCCACAACTGATGCTCCTTCAGTTGCAGTCGTGTGCTTCTGATCTTGCATGTACACAAACAGATCTTCATGTGGATCTGCTTCCGGCTAATGACGGCCAGCAGAGGTGCACATGTACGATCTTCTGAGGAGCGTTTTCCCTCTCAGAGGTTGAAAGAAAGAGCTTGTTACGGAGTTATAAAGATGACCCGAACCCTCCTCCGTCTGAAAGTTCAGTCAGTTCAACACAAGAAGTCTGAGTTTCATCTCTGGATACGATCATGAAAGCCTTCATTAGTAAACACTCTTTATAGTGGATATCTTTATTAAACAGACGACTAAACTGTCAAGGACACATAGGGGAGATCTGCTGGAGTCAGACGTGTGAATATTTATACATGAGGACATAATGTCAGTGTGCTTTTGAATTGTTTTTGTTTGTTGGTTGTTTTTCTTTCTTATGCGTGTACTAATTTCTAATGTACAGTCTGTGTAGAGTGTAATACTGTATATAAACCAAATTGTCAAATTGCAAAACAAACAAAGGCAGGACAGTAATGGTGTGTGTACACCTAGGGCCTCATGTATCAACGCTGCGTACGCACAAAAACTTTGCGTACGCCAGGTTTCACGCTCAGAATCGCTCACGTTTGGATTTACTAACGATGAACTGAACGTGGGAATGTGCGCAGCTTCACGGCAGCTTTCTGGCTGGCGTACGCACTTTTATTGTGCGTGTCTGTTTTATTTTCATTGGCGACTCCTAGAGGCAGTTGTGTTAAATTGCACTCTACAAAGTGAGCTGTGTAATGGCAGCTGTATGAGACGGGTTCATCTAGCAGGTATATGAGTTTTCCATACCATACAGTTGACCAGCCAAACATTAAAGCACAATTTGCAGCGGTCGCCTGTTTTCCCAATGTAATCTGAGCGATCTACTGCACGCACATTGCTATAAAGACACTATCTGAAGATGAATTTGCATGCGTGAATCAGAAACATTTCCATTCAATAAATGTGAAAATAAAATATGATACACAGAATTATTAATGATTCCTACTTGTCTTCCTCGTGATAAATAGTTGGCAAAATCTGATATGTAGCAGGGGGAAAAAAAGAACAAGTTCATCAGACGCTGGATTCGAAACGAGTTCATGCTCGAACGTGTCAAACCATGCTGATATGCATTTTACGAGCTGCACCACTGAGACTGTTAAGGGTGCTAAAACATTTTACACCTATAAACCACAGTATTTCACTTTCAACTCCACAGTGCGACGTTCAGACCCAACTGTGTTATTAAATCACACTGAACTGAGCCAAACTGAACTGAACTTAAACACTAAAACCTGAACCACACTCTTCCAGTTACTATGACCATTTATGTGAAGCAGCTTTGACTCAATCTACATTGTAAAAGTGCTATACAAATAAAGCTGAATTGAATTAACCGCATTAGCTAAACTCTCCCACTCTATTTTTTTCTTTTGTTGTTAATTCCGGAGGACAAATTTGCAAATAACACCGCTTTTCTCCGGTCTACCTCCGAAAGCAGCACCTCCAATTCACATTCTGTTCAAAGTTTCTCTTCTTGCTTGCTTTTGCCTTTGCTTTTTCGTTGGGTTTTGCCAAAGTAGAGTCATTTGCATATTCATACGGGGGAGGAGGCAGGGAGGGGTTTTGTGCTCGTGCATGTTGCGCTCAGTTTCACGTTCATTCAGATGTACAAAAGTATTGTTATATTATTGTTAAGTATTGCGTGAGATTCGGCGTATGCAGTGTTTCATACATCTGAATTTTTTTCTGCGTACGCACATTTACAGCTTTGTGCGTACGCAATGTTTTAGTATGATTTCCACGCAAGTCTTAGTACATGAGGCCCCTGATGGCTGTGTTTAACCTATGGTTCATGTGTGTGTTCATTTGAAGGTCTTTGCTTTGAAATTGCAAGGAAATTCCATCATGAAAAAATCTGTGTCAAAAGCATCCAAGTGTGTTTAGTGATGTACACCAATTCAATTCAGCTTTATTTGTATAGAACTTTCACTATGTAGATTTAGTCAAAGCAGCTTAACATAAATGGTCATAGTAACTGGATCAGGGTAGTTCAGTTTTTAGTGTTTAAGTTCAGTTCCGTTTAGCTCAGTTCAGTGTGCTTTAAAATCATTGTTGTCCTCTTTCTGAAAGTCTTAATTACAGGTTTTCTTGTTTGCTTTGACCTGGTTAAAGAAACTAGGTTCCACTTCATTTTCATTATCATTATCCCAGCAGAGCAGAAGACCGGTCTTGCAAATGTGTAAGCCCTTTCTCATTGGGTTGACACATTTTCCACACCATTTTTCAAAACAGTTAACATGCATGTCATTCAAGCTGTCTAAACTCCATTGTTTTAGCTATGGTAACCAAACAGAAACCATCTATTCCAAACCATTAGACACTACCAAGATCAGTATGAATTCACTGAAGCACCGGTTTGACACTCCTTCACACAAATCTTCACTTAGCAATCAGTCTGCAAACAATAAAAACAGTGAAGGGTCTGTGTTGTTCTGTGCCAGCATGGATGGAGGAGGTCAATAGTGGCTAAGTCAGGGGTCTCAAACTCGATTTACCTGGGGGCCGCAGGAGGCAAAGTCTGGGTGAGGCTGGGCCGCATAAGGGATTTCACAAAAAAAAAAGTCCTCAAATGTCATTATTAACAGTTTTAATTATTTCTTCTGAACATGAAGTGTCCTGAACATTAATAGAACATTGAGTGAAGATTATGAACAGTTCTTCTGAACATGGCATCTTTTGCCTACTCCTTGCTGCCAGAGACTTGACAGCGCTTCTTCTCACAAATCTGAACCACATTTGGCTTTAGAGCGGAAGCAGTTGAGACCCTCAGTATGGCTTGAAGATGATCATCATTAAGTCTAGACCTGTACTTTGACTTATTGAAGTCCTAGGGAAAAAAGTGGGGGAACTCACTCAAAACTTCCATTTCCTCACCTAAAAAAAGGCGTATATATGTATAAATAAAACACCCCCACCCCACTCCAGTCACATCAGTCTGTACCAGTCTGTATCTACCTATAATATATGTAAGATGCAGGCTGTAGCTAGGTAGGTGGCAGGCTGCAGATAGGTAGCTAAGTGGCAGGCAGGGGCGGGAACAGCTTACCTTGGTTCTGGCCGGCGCGAGTTCCCTCCTAACACTTCCCACCCGTCACAGCGTCTAACAAAGGGGCGCTGTACCCGCCCCTTTGTTTACACGGTGGGCGGGGAATGCCAGTGACCGCTGTGTACGGATAGAATCAACGGAGCGCGGAGTGCTCTCTCTCCACAAAATATTGCACTGAGGGCCGCAAATGGCCCGCGGGCCGCGAGTCTGAGACCGCTGGGCTAAGTCCTTTACTCCCAATAGATTTGACTGTATAGTGGTTTACATGTGTTTTCTGTAATATTTACAGTATTTTTTCTTTTCTTTTTCTTTTTTTTTTTTACAGTATTTCAGTTTTCAGCCACAGTTTGAAAAATGGCATGAATTCAATATAAGTTTAATCAAAGCATTTCTTATTTTGGGTCAAATTCTTTGCAAAAAGGCAAATTTGACAGTTCAAATAGAAAGACAACAACGCCAATGGGATTGGCAATAGGCTACAATGGCAAGCAATGGTGCACTGATTCACACTGAGCTCTGTATTTAGTTTTTTGTTGTTCATTGTGTAATGATTGATTGAAAGAGCTCATATACTTGTTTGCAAGTTGTGTGGTTTGAAGGTGAAATTAGCTTTTGATGCATATTTTGTGAAGTTTATTCATAAACAAATGTCGAGGATCACGTGCTTATGATTGTTCACAGCTGTTCCAACTTTAGCTAATGACTGATTATCCTATCAGACGATCCTTAACTGACTATAAATAACCAGACTTTTCTCATCTCAATATCTCCATCTTGAAGAAACCCCCCCACCCAACCCTACTTTCCCTTCTTTCAAATGGGCGTCACGGTGGC
>NC_141021.1:1382500-1410000 GCF_052040795.2 Danio rerio | reverse complement strand
GTGTTTGCCTGTGTACTGTATGTGTTTACGTGTTTGTATGTGTACTGTGTGTTTGTGCTTGTCTGTTTGTGTACTATGTGTGTGCGTGTCTGTTTGTTTACTGTGTGTGTGTGCTTGTCTGTGTGTGTACTATGTGTGTGCGTGTCTGTTTGTTTACTGTGTGTGTGTGCTTGTCTGTGTGTGTACTATGTGTGTGTGCGTGTCTGTTTGTTTACTGTGTGTGTGTGTACTATACATCTATATATATATATATATGTGTGTGTGTGTGTGTGTGTGTGTGTGTGTGTGTGTGTCCTTGTGTCTGTGTGTTTGCCTGTATGTGTGTTTGTGTATGTGTGTGTACTATTTGTGTGTGCATTGTTTGTTTACTGGCTGCACGGTGACGCAGCGGTTAACACTCTGGCCTCACAGCAAGAAGGTCTCTGTTTTGAGCCTCGGCTGGCTCAGTTGCCATTTCTGTGTGGAGTTTGCATGTTCTCCCCGTGTTGGTGTGGGTTTCCTCTGGGTGCTCCAGTTTCCCCCACAGTCCGAACACATGTGATATAGGGGAATTGATGAACTAAATTGGCCGGAGTGTATGTGTGTGTGTGAATGAATGAATGTTTGTTTACTATATGTGTGTGCATGTCTATATGCTTTCTATTTGTGTGTGTGTGTGTGTTTACTACTGTATGTATATGTGTTAGTGTATATTTGTGTACTATATATGTGTGTGCGTGTCTCTATGTGCACTTTTTGTGTGCATGCATGTCTGTGTGTATAGTGTGTGTGCGTGTGTGTGTGTGTGTGTGTGTGTGTGTGTGTGTGTGTGTGTGTGTGTGTGTGTGTGTGTTGGCATGTATGTGAAGTGAACTGTTGAACTGAAGTGTAGTCCTCTGGTAATTATGGTGTTCTGCAAACATGTCAGGCTTTCTCTCTGGCTTCAGTTGGCTGTAGGTGTAATTTATTCTCCTCCACGCTGCCAAAATGAAACCTATCAAGAAGATTTACCACTGCTTAAAAAAAAAAAGAGCGAACGGAAATTCAGAGTAGTGGAAGGATGAGCGCTGGAAAATGCTAAATGTTGTGTGTTTGCCATGTGAAACTCCAGCAAGTCTAAATCTTCTTATCTGTAATCCTGTTCTACATAAAACACGCACGCTTTAACACATCAATGCGCTGCTTTAACACCCAAATATCTGCAGAGCGCCAGAGAGTGTATTATGAGAGCCAGATCCTGAATACACACATCTAATCCCGCAGATTATGAGCCGATAATGATTTCACAGAACAGCAGAGCCGCAGACACAGATTTTACAGCACATTTACAAACTGATAACAGATATTATTAGTGATGCTGCTTCTGTTTCAGGCTGGAAAACTGGATCTGCTGCATCCTCTGAAGGCTGAGAGTTTATTTCAGTGTGCACATAATAGAGCTGAATACACAAGACTGTGTATATAGCGATAGGCATCTGCATACGTTTGTTAATTTGTGTATTTATGATGCTCTATTTACATTTGTGGAGTTTATTTATAAACTCATTTCCAGAGGATCACATGCTCATGATTGATCGCGGCTGGTCCTGCATTATTCAATTATGATTGACCAATCAGATGATTCCTAAGCCACTATAAATACCCTCAGTTCCATATCACAGCCATCTTCGTTTTGAAGAACCCCCCCTTCCACCCCAGCTCCTCCTCCTTTAGCACGGTGGCCCAGTGGTTAGCACTGTTGCCTCACAGCAAGAACGTCACTGGTTCTAGTCTTTACCAAGCCAGCAGACATTTCTGTGCCGAGTTTACACGTTCTTCCCGTCCTCACATGGGGTTCCCCCGGGTTTCCTTCTACCATCCAAAAACATGCAACTCAAATTAGCTAACCAATCCAAATCAGCACCATAGACATCCTCCTAGTCAGTAGTTATCTCTTAAGAGCGCTCACTATCTGTTCATTAGCTACTACAGCAGGGGAGTTCTCCAGATTTACCTGAGCTCAAACTCCCCTCTTGCCCTGCAAACGGGAGGGAGCCCCGGGAAGGATAGTTGCACCTGATTCCAGTGACGCTCCAGGTACAGACGAGTCTTCGCTGAGGCCAGCTTCCAGCCTCCACTGCTGAGACTGCAGCTCTGCACAAGACTTTGGCCAGCGGAGAAATTAAAATGGTCGTGCCGAACTGAGTCTGTTTCTCTTAAGGTTTTTTTTCTTCACTCTCCTATTGGTGAAGTTTTTCCCTCTCCGCTGTCGCCACTGGCTTGCATGGTTCAGGATCTAAAAAGCTACGCATCGATGAATTTGCTCTTCAGTGTTTGAACTCTCAGTAATGACTTTAAACCACACTGAACTGAGCTAAACTGAACTGAACTTAACACTAAAAACTGAACTACCCTGATCCAGTTACTATGAGCATTTATGTGAAGCTGCTTTGACACAATCTACATTGTAAAAGCGCTACACAAATAAAGCTGAATTGAATTGGATGTCAGGAGATCCACAAATTAGTATTGTTTTGTCATTGATATTGAATCTACATTTACAACAAAAAGCATATGTTTTAATATATTCAGAACCTTGTTCCTGTTTTATCATCATGCTTTTGAAAAAAAAAAATGCTAAAATAAAAACTGCTAAATTTTGCTTTTTATAATCCATAATCATAAGTCCTGTGCAGCAGTCCCACAACATTCTGACACTGGAATCCCCTGTCAGTAAAGTCTAGTGGCTGAGGATGAGCAGTTTACAGTGTCTGCTGTTATGTTAATACTGTTTTTGGTGTGTTTACATAGATGAATATGGCCAATGTGTAAATACAAAGTGTAGTTTTGAGCTTATTGCTGCATTATATGGTATTATATCATGAAATCATTGCCTTCTGTGATTTCCTGAAGATAAATACCAATAAATGCAACCCAGGCTCATTGTGGAAACGTAGCCCTGCGGACGTTTCTGGAGAATGCGAAATACGTCCCGGGAGGTATGTATTTGTGCAGTTTTTGTTTTGGCGAATCTGTGAGAATCCGCTGTGCCGCGCTTTTTTATGTCTCAAACGCCTCTCGGGAGCGCGCGCCGTTCGCGCCCGTGCTGTTCTCGCGTGAAAAGCTGCCGGAGGCCACTGATGAGCGACCGACTGACTAAAAGACCGAACGATCGACTGGGTGGCCGGCCAATTAGCCGACCCCGCTACTCTCCTCCTTTCCTAAACACAAGCGACGATTTACAAAAGCCGTCCAGAAAAGAAAAGCAAAAGCCCTCATCCGATTTTAACCGAGTTTTCGGATTTCACCACACTCTCACCCTGTTTGCTTTTATTTTTTGGATTATGTTTTTCATCTTACCTGATTTCTGGAACCGCTCTTACCAGGACTCGAACCCGGTCGTCGCCACGGCCGGCTCCTCCTCCTGTGGGCCTCCGCTCCACTGACATAACACTACCAGCTAAGCGGACAAGTGGCCGTCACAGCCGGTGAGCGCAAAGAAGAGGAGTGGCATCACACCACCCCGTAGCGTTTGCTCGAAAAAACGAAATGCGGCCATACCTCCGGCCACGTAAATCGCTGTCTCCAGAAACGCCCGCGGGGCTACATATTCAGAATGAGCTTGGGTTGAATATATAACTGGAATCACTACAGCAGTCGAGATCGTCTGATCTCATATGAAGCAAGAGATCGTGATGACATATGTTGATGTGTGCAGGAGTTGCAGTGCTGTCCCATTTCTTAGGGGTCAATTTTGAAGCCCTTCCTCTTCACACTCTGTTTGATGGGCAAAGGGAAAGTGGGAAAATAGAGTTGTTCCGAAACGATTGGTGAAACTCCAGTGTGGACGTGGATCATTTTCATTCTCAAACGCAGTTTTAAAACTAAAAGGTATTAGTGTAAACGAGGCCTGAGTGCTGAGGATTTGCTAAGAAACTGCAGCAAATGTTTGTTGAGGTGTCAAAGAGATGATGGAGTGTGTTTTCTACAGGGGGTTTGTCAAGCCCACTCACCTGTGTGAGGCACACTCCAAACTGCATAATGATTTAAGTTTATTTTGTTACTTTATTGTCTGTGTTTGTGTCCTGTCACTGTCATTTCACTGTGGAAACTTCTCTCACGAAAACAAATTCCTGGTAAACATGCATGGCGATAAACTCTTCCTGACTGTGATTATAATAAGCTGTGAATGATTGACTTTTGAGGCCTGTGTTGTAAGTTGTGGAATGGTGCTGCTTGTTTTGTGAAGTTAATATGATGAAATTAGTGGTTTTGTTAAGAGAGAAAGAGAGTTTAAGTATTGAATAGCAGAGGATGTGGAACTTCAAAGAGCATCTGATTGGTTATTCTGCTCAAGACTCAGAAAGCGAGTGTGCGGATTGGCTGGAAGTTTATGCGACAGTAAACTGCTTCATGATGAAACAGGAGAAAAAGAGCATGACATTTGTCCTTCATTATAGAGATGTGAGCTGCTGAGAAACCGTATTTCAGAGAATTGCAGGAAATAAGTCAAGTTTTTTTTTTCTTTTTAATGTATTTAGTTCACTTCTGTCTGTCTGTCTGTCTAATTATCTATCTATCTATCTATCTATCTATCTATCTATCTATCTATCTATCTATCTATCTATCTATCTATCTATCTATCTATCTATCTATCTATCTATCTATCTATCTATCTATCTATCTATCTATCTATCTATCTATCTATCTATCTATCTATCTATTTACATGTATCAAAACATTTTTAAGCTGTTTTGAATTTTGTGGCTTTTATTTTATTTTATTTTATTTCATTTATTTGATTTGGTATTATTATTTATTTTATTTTTTATTTTTTATTTTATCTTATTTAATTTGAATTGAATATATTTTATTTTGTTTATTTTATTTTAGAATTTATTTTATTTTTTTTTTATTTTATAATTTGTTTTATTGTATTTTTTATTTTATTTATCTTATTTTATTCTTATTTTATTTCATTTTATTTTACTTATTTATTTATTTTTATTTGTTTATTTTTTTACTTATTTTATTTTACTTTATTTTGTCCTTTGCATGAAAATATCATGCATAACAAAAAACATCCTGCTTTTTTTACATGCAATTGGTCATTGTATCCCATTTTGCCGCTTTTATTTTATTTTATTTTATTTTATTTATATTTTTATTTTATTTATTTATTTTAATTTATTTGATTTGATTTTATTTTATTACTTATTTGATTTTATTTAGTTTATGTATTTGTTATTTTATTTTATTTTATCTATCTTATTTTGTGTTTAATTTATTTTATTTTCTAATGTATTTATTTTATTTTATTCATTCATTTATTTATTTTTTTATTTATTACTGTTATCATTTTTTAATTTTTTATTTTATTTGTTTATTTGTTTATCTCCTTTACATGGAAATATGACACATTACAAAAAAAAAAAAAACATCCTGCTTGCAATTAATAATTTTTCTATCAAAATGTATTCTATATTTCAGCATAAATCCATATATTTAATTAATTTTATTGAATTTTTTATATGCCATTTTATTTGCATGGAAATATGCTCTGCAAAACTTTTTTGTTAGTTTCTTCCATTTTGTTCATGTTTACCAAAAAAATAAAAAATAAAAATGCATGCTGCTCTTTTAAATGTATAGGCATTTTAATCCCAAAAAAGTATTTCATAACAGCTTTAATATTGCATGTATATTATTTAAGCGCCTACACGTCGAGACTATCTCCATGGGAGAATATCATCAACACAAATCAAAGCAGAAAAAGGCCTTTTCTTTTCTAACTAGTCATTTCTAATGATAATTAGTGCTAATTAAGCCATAATATTAATCTGGTGTGGTGTCAAGACACAGACCTTCATCTCCTGTTCTCCGCAGATCCCCTGCACTCCTTCATAAATTCCCTTCTTGATTTGTTCCTGCAGACTTTGATGTGCATCTCCTCCTCTTGTGTTATTTAACGGAGCGATGTCTAGAAGGCTTTGTGCTGCGTCTTCACATGATCATTTGCTCTGTTTACACTCGCGGCTTAAGATGTCAGCGCTGCGCTAATGGCCGTAGCACACACTGACAAAAGCAATTTGCTGTGGGACTTCAAAAGCAGAATTACCATCTTCTCCACATTGTTACTTCAGGATTTACGCGGGGCTTTAATTCATTGGCAGTTGTTTGTATTTCATCTGTTTGTATTGTCAGAGAGTATTGCTTGTAAATGGGGAGGCACGGTGGCTTAGTGGTTAGCACTGTCGCAGCAAGAAGGTCGCTGGTTCGAGGCTCAACTGGACTAGTTGGCGTTGCCGTGTGGAATCTTAAAAGGGGTGTATTATCAGGGCCGCAGCAACAAATAGACACAGCATTTGCATGTCTTACTATCAGCCTGATTATTCGGCTCGGTTAATTAAAAGGCTGTTTATATGCGTATCCACTAACCGTTTATGAGGAGCACACATGCAAGAGGCTGGCGATTAGCTGAACATGCACTGCCTTCATTAGTCACACTTAGGAAATCTTTATTTGAATACGGCCACATTTCTATTTTAAAGCCTTTATTTGAACGTGACAACATCTTATTTTGATGTATTTATACAGGGCTCGAAATTAACTTTTTTACTTGGTAACACCGGTGCTCCCAACTTCAAATATTTAGGAGCACCAAAAAAATTTTAGGAGCACCAGAAAAAATTTAGGAGCACCCACCAACAATGAATGAGCACCGCTGCAAATTGTTTTTTAAGGGATTTATTGTATTTTAAAACAACATTAATAGGACTGACAAAAACCAGAAACAACTATCTAACTAATGCTGAGATGACACTGATATTTGTGTTCAATAATTCCGAAATGAATGTCTAATAATTAGGCCATAGAATAATAATGATGATGAAAATGACAATAATAGTAACAATGAATTCCATTTCTCATTATGATACTGCCTTGAATGTGCATGAATGTAGGTTATCTGCTATAAAAAGTCTGTTACTTTATGAAAAATAATTGTATAGTTTGCATCAAACAAAAATGAAGCATTGCAGTAAGAAAAATTTATTTTGTGCTGCTGTTTTTATATGCATGTCAATTTAATAAATAATATTTCTGCAACAAAACAAACAAAAGATTATAATAAATCATTCAATTCAATGATGAAAGCTGCAAAGCAGTCATAAGTAAATAAATAAAAAATAATACACACCTCAAACAAGAATAGACAAAAGAAAGTAAGTAAAGTCTCACTTCTATCACTCTTTAAAAGTTTTGGTTTCAGTTTGTGTCAATTTAAATGTTCAGTCTGAGGTGATCTTCATTTTTCTGTGTTTGTGGAAAAGCAGGCGAGTCAGCCGACCCAATTTATGAGCAGGCAGAGCAGGATTCTTGCGCTGACCACCGGCCCAATACCGCTCTTTGTTATGAGCCGCAGTTTCAGTGTAAACTTAGTAAAGGCGAGCTTCTTTGGCGATGATATGTACAGTATTAGATTTGACTTTTAGTGGACATTTGCGCTGAACACGCAGTGAATGCAACGCATGGAGATTCGGGCACCTTCTTCAAGAAGCGCGTACTCGATTGATCACAGCTGGCGGATCATTATTCACCACGTGACGTGTCATGATCGCTCTCATCTGCGCCTCAACTTTAGGTGGGGTTTGCAAACCTGTGTGCTTTAAGTTTTTACTCTTCAGCCGTTTGCATTTCCCGTGGTCATAAAAGCTCCTTCCCTGTCATCTGACAGCGGAATACCTTGAGTGAATGACAGCTAATATGAACCAATATACCGGCAGGGAAGAGCGATTCAGATCGTTTTTACAAAAAAACAAAACAGGTCGCACTACAACCATTATCTGCAGTCGCACTAATGCGCCCAGATATATTATGAGGTCGCATAGATTAATTTTCGGGCGCATATGCGACCAAAATGGTCGCAATTTCGAGCCCTGTTATATATGAAATATCGTCTACAATATTCACATGAATGACCGCTCTCCCATCAACCAATCACTGCTCGCATAGGTAATAAGCATGATGACATCATGACTTCACCCATAGCAACAATTTCAACCCAGCCCTCACTCTCATCTTAAGTGATCATCTAGCGGTGACAGATGGCTAACGAACTACAAATCTGCCATTAAGGACTACAAGATTCAGTCATGCACTACACACACTCACACCTGTTCCCGATCTTACATTCACACAGCCAGAGAATTATCAAAGACTGATTACATGGACTGTTTATACAGTGCACACACACACACACATCAGGGCTGAGTCCTGTTTATCTGTCTAGTTAACGTCACGATGTGTTTTTCTTGCTTTGTCTTGCAGTGTACCGATCTTTGTTTGTTTGTTTACGGCGCTTATTGCCTGTTGTTTGACTACGACTCTGGATTCCCTGTGTACATCTGTTTGCCCCTGTGTTGACCCGTTGCTTGCCTGACCATTTCTGCATTAGAAACCAGTGTTTGGATTAGCACACCCTTTGTCAGCGTCTCCCTTGTGACATTAGCATCTATCTATCTATCTATCTATCTATCTATCTATCTATCTATCTATCTATCTATCTATCTATCTATCTATCTATCTATCTATCTATCTATCTATCTATCTATCTATCTATCTATCTATCTATCTATCTATCTATCTATCTACCTACCTACCTACCTACCTACCTACCTACCTACCTACCTACCTACCTACCTACCTACCTACCTACCTACCTACCTACCTACCTACCTACCTACCTACCTACCTACCTACCTACCTACCTACCTACCTACCTACCTACCTACCTACCTACCTACCTACCTACCTACCTACCTACCTACCTACCTACCTATCTATCTATCTATCTATCTATCTATCTATCTATCTATCTATCTATCTATCTATCTATCTATCTATCTATCTATCTATCTACCTACCTACCTACCTATCTATCTATCTATCTATATCCATCCAATCGGTTTTGTCCAAGGGCTTGCGCAGTGGGTAGCACATTTGCCTCACAGCAAGAAGGTCGCTGGTTTAAGCCTCGGCTGGGTCAGTTGGCGTTTCTGTGTGGAGTTTGCATGTTCTCCCTGCATTTGTGTGGGTTTCCTCTAGGTGCTCTGGTTTCCTCCCACAGTCCAAACACATGCGGTACAGGTGAATTGGGTAGGTTAAATGAGGTGAATGAGTGTGTATGGATATCTCCCAGTCATGGGTTGCAGCTGGAAGGGCATCCGCTGCGTAAAACGTGCTGAATAAGTTGGCGGTTCATTCCGCTGTGGTGACCCCAAATTAATAAAGGGACTAAGCTGAAAAGAAAATGAATGAATGAATGGTTTTGTCCAAGTGTTTAAGTGTGGTTGAAACCACCAGTGAAAACTTTCTGAAATGTCATTAATTAAACATGTTTGGCCAAAACCAAGTCCTCCAATATCACATTGTCAATCCAGCCAATCATAACACACCTCTCTCACTGCATTGCATTGACGGTACAGTAACTACCAAAAGCGAGTCTTTGTCACCCTTTCAAGCATAAATGATTAAATGTTGAATATGAAAAGCAGCCGCGGCCGTGACCCTTTCCGTCCACCGTGGCCTTGATGTCTCAGTTGTTTCCTTCTGTTATTGTAACATCAAACGCTTCTCCAATCTCCGGCTCATCAAAAAAGGCCCTTTGAGACGTCGTCTGTGGAAAAAAAAAGCGTCTGGATTGTGCGCCGCTTTGCATCATCCATCATCTCGCGCCCGCATTTGACTCCACGGTCCAAGAGGTTCGGCAATTAATAGAAAGCATCTTTCCGGAGGCTTCTTAAATGTCAAACCTGGACGTGAATGCTAATAGCGGTCTGACGGCAACAATCCAACAGCTTATTTGTCCTTCTCCAGCCCCAAAGTTTATTTATTTCTAATCAGAAAAGCTTTTTGGGTAGCTTATTAGCGCTGTGCTAATCCATATGCCCCAGCGTGAAATGAGACTCGGTGGATCTGGGCCAAGCAAAACACACGCAAGCTCATTTTCCCACGTTTTGTCTCTCAGTCAAAGCCCATTTGCATAAAATCCAATTTTCCCACATGGAAAAGCTTAGCGCTATAATGGACGCTCAGGGCGGATATTGCGCTGAATGGGATCGCTGATGCCGATTGTCCCATTTCAGAGTCAGAAATCAAACAGAAGATGTTAATTTTAGATTCAAAGGCTTCAGAAAATGACGAAAGTGGGAAGTTCACTTGAAAGTTCACTGCTTGGAAATAACAGCGGGACGTCTGCTCCAGCAAAATCACCTGGTAGTTTCCTGAAGAGTTTGATTGGCTGATTTGGGTGTGTTTAATTAAGGCTGCTGCTAAATTGGATCTCCTGGAATTGGTTGAGGTAAAGGCTGCGTCCCAATTCAGAAACTGCATCCTTATAAGGCTGACTGCAGCACTGAAGTGAATACAGTCTCAAATCACAACCTCAAGAAAGTGCATCTATAATTCCCCAACTAAAAAATAAAATACTACTACTAATACTACTACTACTACTACTACTGATAATATAATAATAACAACCTTTATTTGTATTTAGCAGCTTCAAAAAGTAGCATCTCAGGGATTTACATTCATTTAAATAATATAGAGATGATATATATATATATATATATATATATATATATATATATATATATATATATATATATATATATATAAGCTTCCCCCTAAAAAGATGTATTTAATTTTATTTATTTACGTATGTGCATTAGCATGCAAGTTAATGCAACTTTAGCTTACTGAAATAACTGACACACTTACTGTTAATTATCAGAACACTACACTACAACATCCAATCAGAAAGCAATTAATATTGGAACACCACACAGCAACAACAAATCGGAAAACAGTAAATATTGGAACACCACACTACAACAACCAATCAGAAGGCAATCACTCTTTAATATCTGAACACCACATGGCAACAGCCAATCAGAAAGTAGCTAATATCGAAACACTACACTGCAACAGCCAATCAGAAAGCAGCTAATATTGAAACACCACACTACAACAGCCAATCAGAAAGCAGCTAATACTGAAAAACCACACCACAACAGCTAATCAGAAAGCAGCTAATATTGAAACACCACACTACAACAGCCAATCAGAAAGCAGCTAATATTGAAACACCACACTACAACAGCCAATCAGAAAGCAGCTAATATTGAAACACCACACTACAACAGCCAATCAGAAAGCAGCTAATATTGAAACACCACACTACAACAGCCAATCAGAAAGCAGCTAATATTGAAACACCACACTACAACAGCCAATCAGAAAGCAGCTAATATTGAAACACCACACTACAACAGCCAATCAGAAAGCAGCTAATATTGAAACACCACACTACAACAGCCAATCAGAAAGCACCTAATATTGAAACACCACACTACAACAGCCAATCAGAAAGCAGCTAATATTGAAACACCACACTACAACAGCCAATCAGAAAGCAGCTAATATTGAAACACCACACTACAGCAGCCAATCAGAAAGCAGCCACTATTTAATATCGGAACACCAAACGCAATCTCGTATCAACAGTAATTCGTAACTTTTTGATTTAGTGGCTAATTCGTATGAATTTATACAATCTAATTCATACAATTTAGTACGACTTGCTCATCACCCAATGACGGTTGGGGTTAGGGGTGGGGTTGGGTTGGGTGCCACACCTCCTTTTTAAAATCTAACATTTTCGTACAACTAAACTTGTATAAATTCGGTCAAATTAGCCACTAAACTGACATAATGTGAAATACTTACGTTTCCTCGTGAGATTATGCTGGAACACCACACTACAACAGTTAATCAGAAAGCAGCTAATACTGGAACACCGTGTTACAATAGCCAATCAGAATGCAGCTACGGTTTAATATTGGAACACCACACTACAACAGCCAATCAGAAAGGAGCTGCTGTTTAATATCCAAACAAGACTCTGTGCGATTCAGATTCCATTGTAGGCAGAGCTAATTGATGTATAATATATAAGCAGAGCTTTGGGCCAATAAGATTTCACAGTAGGTGGGGCTAAAGCATGATGCAGCAGGAAAAACACAGAAGTGGTGAGATTTTAATCTTTAATTTGAACAACATCCAAAATGTGACTTATACTTTGCTAAAATGTGATTTTATAAATTTATACATAACTGGACTTAAGCAGGTTGTGAATGTTGCTTTGTTTTAAAAGCACTTTATAAAATCATCCAATAAAATACATCGAATTCATTTGTCGATGAAATCGATGAAATGCTTTGTCGCACTTTTATCTAAAATAAATATTGCTGATGTTGGGGTAACAGCACCATTGCTTGTGTAAGACTAGTAAATAATAGAGTATTTTATAAATATGAGAACACAATGCCATATAGGGATATTTCTTCTTTCAGAAATTCAATTGTAGACTCATTCTTACTGTATAAATAGACTTCAATGCAATCAGTTACCTTTTTAAATGCGTGCCTGCTCATAAAGCACCAATTTCTATAATATTACAGCTGATAATTATCACATATCGCACTGTCATTACCAACTTAAGTGATGAGTACACGTTTTTTTATTCATATCACCCAGCTTATGCATGATATTTTAATATAGAAAGCACATTTTAAACCCAATATAACCAAAATATGCTCTAAATCAGCTTTATATCTCATAGATAAATGACATTTTACAATATATTCACAATAAAAACTTGTTTTATTTATAGTTTAATAATATTTGACCATTTTTTACTTTTTTTATTAAATGAATGCAACATTGGTGAGCAGAGGCATCATCTTTAGAAATGTGCTCTGCATATGTATTTTAGTGTGAATGGAATTTGATTGTACCTAGCGTCTAGGGTTTACGCTCATACAGTGATTTTTACCACACTAAGGGTATTTTGGTGTCTTTTTCTCCCACGAGACGGATAATCCTCACAGAAATCCTCGTCTCCTACACACTCATCTAAAATTAAAACAGGAGGTCAAATCAACCTGCGAACAGAAACACAGACTCTCAAAGCCAATCAGAGTTACAGAAACAACGCAGCTTAATGAAGAATATCATTGTTTAAAGTAGACGCTGATATGAAGTCAATGCACATTCACAGTATGACCTGCATCTGAAAGCAGGCTCCGTCCCACAGGTGCAGATAAACAACTCACAGAAAGAGATAAACGAGCCACAGACAGGCTGACCAGTCAAATTCATCATCTGGAGTGCGCTTTATGTGCAGGCGTCTGTGCAAAAGAGGTCATTCGCAAGGTGAAGAGACAGCAGCTGCTTGACAGACACTGATATCTGAACACAACACCCCAACGGCCAATCAGAAAGAAGACACTGTTTAATACCTGTACAGCAGATGACAACAGCCAATCACAAAGCTGATATTGTTTTATAACACCACATGACAAGAACCAATCAGAAACGCAGCTACTGTTCAATATCAACATCAGATGACAAGAGCCAATCATAAAGCAGCTACTGTTTAATACCAACATCAGATTACAACAGCCAATCAGAAAGCAGCTACTGTTTAATATCTGAACACCACATGACAACAGCCAATCAGAAAGCAGCTAATGTTCAATATCAACATCAGATGACAAGAGCCAATCAGAAAGCAGCTACTGTTTAATATCTGAAAACCACATGACAACAGCCAATCAGAAAGCAGCTAATGTTCAATATCAACATCAGATGACAACAGCCAATCAGAAAGCAGCTACTGTTTAATATCTGAAAACCACATGACAACAGCCAATCAGAAAGCAGCTAATGTTCAATATCAACATCAGATGACAACAGCCAATCAGAAAGCAGCTACTGTTTAATATCTGAAAACCACATGACAACAGCCAATCAGAAAGCAGCTACTGTTTAATATCTGAAAACCACATGACAACAGCCAATCAGAAAGCAGCTAATAGTCAATATCAACATCAGATGACAACGGCCAATCAGAAACCACCTGATGTTCAATAGCAACATCAGATGACAACGGCCAATCAGAAAGCGGCTGCTGTTTTAAATCATCATCACATGACAACAGCCAATTATAAAGCAGCTACTGTTTAATATCTGAACACCACATGACAACAGCCAATCAGAAAGCAGCCACTGTTTTAATATCCAAACACTGCTAGACAACAGCCAATCATAAAGCAGCTACTGTTTAATAATTGAACACTACTAGACAACAGCCAATCAGAAGTCAGCCACTGTTTAAAGTCTGAACACAAAACTACAACAGCCAATCAAAAAACAGATATTGTTTAATCTCCAAACACCACACCACAGCAGCCAATCAGAAAGCAGCTACCGTTTAATAATCGAACACTACACTACAACAGCCAATCAGAAAGCAGCCACTGTTTAGTCTCTAAACATCACGACAACAGCCAATCAGAAACCAGATAATGTTTAAAAAATGAACAACACACAAAAACAGCCAATCAGAAAGCGCTGTTTGGTCATTAGCTTCTGAATGCATAATTAAACAAACACCTGAGGGGATGTCTCTGCATGAAGCACCTGTTGATGCCAGATTAACCTGCTGCTGCATCTCTAATATGGTTGGCAAATAAAAATGAAAGAAATGTGAATGATGGACAGGGCGCGCAACTAAGAAACATAACGCTCCATTAATAGGGAAGTCATGTGTGCCAAAAGCTTGCATACTCTTCTGCTACACACTCAAAAGTATGTACTTTTCTTTAAAAATAAAACTGTATACTTTCAGGAAATAGTATAGGTGAATTGGGACGCAGCAGTTGTCATATTTTCTTTGTGAGAATGACAGATAGCAGATCTCCAGTCTGCATTTCTTCCCTCACTAGTGCACTAAACTCCAGTGTTTTATCAGATGTCCACTACAGCGAGTCCACAGACACAGTTGGTTTGTCAGTGATAATGAGTGTCCTCACTGACCGCCGCAGGCCAGATAAATGACCAGCCATGAAATACATGCAGAGCAGTGAAAGGTGAACACTGGAGACATGAAGATCAGTGGAACTGTTCAAACCACAGACTTTAGCTCTATAGCGCTGTCATTGAGCTTAGTCTGCGATGCGGAGGTGCACTTGTTTCTGCGATTGTTTTACATTATTGTTTTATATTTCACAGTTGGGATGGGGTTTCTAGGCTTGTAAGCTTTCCTTGTTGTCCTCCAAATGTAACACTGCTCATTATGGTCAAACAGTTCAATCTTAGCTCCATCACAGCACAGGACATGTCTCCAAACATCAGTCTTTCCCCCAGTGTCATTCAGCTAATGGTAATCTGGCTTTGTTGTTGATTCTGGCTTGTTGATTTTCCCATGTGTCACAGAAGGAAGCAGTGTGTTTGAGCTTTTCCTTCAATACTATTCTACAGTTGTGCCTCCAGTTAACTCAATTGTTCAGAAACTATCAAAAGCTTGACATCATCATCTGAGCTTTTCCAGAGGCAGAATAATCTTACTGTGTAAACTTGACTTTCAAGAAGAGTTATAGCAATTTCACAAACAATCTCTCTCTCATTATTCTGCTGTTAAGCAGAACAGAAACACACGTGATCATCCTCACTTACCTAAAGGAGAACAAGTTTATTCACATTAACAGCGGACTTCTTTTCTAAATGTCTATGTGCTTTTTTATACAGTGGATGTAAGCTATTGTATGTAAGTTGACCAATCAAAGCCTATTGAGGGCGGGTCTTCAGAGGAACTAGGAAAATGACAATGGTTTAGCTGAATAGCTGTATATGATTAAAGTAAGATATATGAAATAATCAACTTGATTTTCTTCCTTAAAAGTACACTCTGGAGCATCCCTTTAAATCATTTTACTATTGGTTATTTTGATTTATACTTTTTCATTTATGTTTTATTACTTATTCCCTCTCCTTTGGCTTAGTCCCTGATTCATCATTTCATTTTATACTATATTTTATATGTGTAGTAACGTCTGTTTTGTATGATCGTGTACATTTATCCCAAGACTTGTTTTTGTGTTTGCTTTTTAGTCTACAGCATGCCGTATTCCCACTAATTTTTATAGAAGTTTTAATATTTTCAGTTCAACTTAAAAGCAAAACATTTTCTTGCCAACTTATTATAAAATGATTAATATTGACCGTATTTAATTTCAGTTATAATATTCACACATGAGAAGAAGCTAACCCTGTTGTCCTCGAATAAGCATAACACTGCACAGTGTATGCAATAGCAGCTTTTTAATTAAAAAAATATTGTTTATTAAGAGTTTCGACTGTGGAATATGAGTTGAAGCTACACTACAACAGCCAATCAGAAAGCAGCCACTGTTTAATATCTGAACACAACACTACAACAGCCAATAAGAAAAAAGATGCTGTTTAATCTGCAAACATAACAACAGCCAATCAGAAAGCAGCTACTGTTTAAAAGATTAACAACACACAACATCAGCCAGTCAGAAAGCGCTGTTTGGTCACTAGCTTCTGAATGCATAAATAAACAAACACCTGAGGAGATGTCTCTGCATGAAGCACCTGTTGATGCCAGATTAACCTGCTGCTGCATCTCTAATATGGTTGGCAAATAAAAATGAAAGAAATGTGAATGATGGACAGGGCGCGCAACTAAGAAACATAACGCTCCATTAATAAGGAAGTCATGTGTGCCAAAAGCTTGCACACTCTTCTGCTACACACTCAAAAGTATGTACTTTTCTTTAAAAATAAAACTGTATACTTTCAGGAAATAGTATAGGTGAATTGGGACGATTAGTCTACAGCATGCCGTATTCCCACTCATTTTTATAGAAGTTTTAATATTTTCAGTTCAACTTAAAAGCAAAACATTTTCTTGCCAACTTATTATAAAATGATTAATATTGACCGTATTTAATTTCAGTTATAATATTCACACATGAGAAGAAGCTAACCCTGTTGTCCTCGAATAAGCATAACACTGCACAGTGTATGCAATAGCAGCTTTTTAATTAAAAAAATATTGTTTATTAAGAATTTTGACTGTGGAAAATGAGTTGAAGCTACACCGCTTGCTGGATTATGAACAGTAAATATTAGCTTTCAGACTGTGCTGCTCTCAGTGTCCCGCACTGGGAATTTTCCGCTCTTCCCAGCATGCATTGTTTGGATCAGATTGGAGCTGTATCATTGCCAAATAAAATGATCCGGCAAACACTGAAACATCTTAAGAGAAGACACAGCCTGCAAACCTGATTTTAAAGTTTTTGTGAATATTTAGATCTGGGGCTTTTTTTGGCTTTTCGTAAAGCTTTGTTTTTTCAGTCGAATGTCCAATTCTGTGTCCAACACTTTCATCTTGTATCTGTAGATGTGAAATGCATTACATATTTAGAGATTGCTTCTTCACTTCTGCAGCACTTACACTAAACTTCACAGTTTCATGTTTGTATTTTCCGCTTTTTTTAGCTTAAGTATTGAACACGTCATGTTTTCTTCCTGGGAATAATATCTCTAAAGAAGCTGTTGACATGGTGTTGAAGCAGATTTTGATAAAAACCCAAACAAAACAAACACAAAAGTAAAACAAAACAAAGAATTACTGAAAAAAGTTGTGAGTTGTGTGTAATAGGTATTAAATGACAGAAGGAGAAAGCAGTGAACCACTAAAACATATTAAACACTTTATAAAAAGGCTTCATTGGTGACGGCAGGATAAAGACGCCTCTCATATGGAGAATGAAGCCTCATGCATTGCTCAGGTGTGAGTTTCTCACAGAATTCAGCAGAGTGTCCTAATCTTAATGCTTCTGTGGGTCTCGTCTATCAAATCTGAGCTTTATTCTAAGTTCCCTATTAAGGGGTGTCAAACTAAATTCCTGGAGGGTCATAGCCCTGCACGCTTTAGTTCCAACCCTGCTCCAACACACCTGTAGGTTTCAAACAAGCCTGAAGGACTCAGTTGGTTTGATCAGGTGTGTTTAATAAGGGTTGGAACTAAACTGTGCAGAGCTGCGGCGCTCCAGGAATTAAGTTTGACATCCCTGCTCTATTGGATTTAGATCAGGTGATTGGCTGGGTCATTCTACAGCTTGTTTATCTTTCTCCGAAAGCATCCGAGAGTCTCCTCGGCTGTGTTTGGGATCATTGTCTTGCTGAAATGGTTTGATCTTCATCCTCCTGCTAATGTAGATGATCTTCATTCACACTGAGGAAGGGCAGAGGCTTGCTGAAGAACTACTGAGAGATTTCAGCTGCTGTCTGGGCTTTCACTGCTGGAATACAGCTTCCTTTCTTCATGTCTTCAACACTTTTCCCCTGCGTCATTTCATTTTATTAACCATAACTTCATTTGTAAATGAATTTGTTTTCTTTGCATACATGGATTTCTTGAGTTGTTACCAACATAACGTTTCAAGTCAACGGCACCTTTAGAAAGAGGTTTTCTGGGAAAAATGGTGACGTGTTCAATACTTATATTTCCTCCACTGTATATGTGTGTTGGTGTGTGTATAATTTATTCATTTATTTTTTACACTACCAAAAGTTTAATTTTGTGCTAATAATTAAATAGGAAAATTATTATTAAAAGGAAAAGTTAATTCTTTGGTCACTCTTTAGATAATTGAGCTAATGGTCTAATCTGATTCAGTTATCTATGCTAAGCTAAGCTAAAAGTGCTCACACCAAACCCAAAGATTAGCTGAATAAAAAAAAAAAAAACTGTATGAACAAATAGTCATGACAGTATATGTTTTAGTTTATTGTAACTTATTCAACTAAGTTAATCATGTTGTAACTTAATTTTATAAGTTATGCAAGCAGTTTTAGGTCAGTTTTACATAATATAAGTTAAATGGACTCAATGTTAATTTAATTCAGCTTAAAATGTAAGGTAATCAGGATTTTAGTGTCGAGGAGAAAATTTATTTCCCGGCCAAATAATTACAAAAAAAAAAAGCATCATCTATATCAAATGACTGGACTTCGACTAGACTGGACTGGAGATCGAGTTTCAGATCAGTGTGTTTCTGGTCCCGATCTGCTGGCGTCATCGGTACAGCTGTGCTCTGGATCAGTTTCTCCATTGAGAGTCTAATCCAGGCCTGTGTCCGTCTGTTATCTGGGACCGTCCAGCATGCAGACGCGGACGTTAATGAAATGTTAATGAGAGGTTTGTGAAATGTCCATGTTTGAGCTGTAATCAGCACAGCGCTGCCACTGCAGGTCTGATTACAGCTGCAGGGAACGGGCTTTTCTCACTCAGATGCGGCGCTGATGATTACGCCGGCAGCTTTTTCTGCATTCAGGACCGCTCAGATCAGAAACTTCACTGTTTCTGTGGAAAATGGCATGAGGTTTGTCAGGATCGACGGCAAAAGACAAAACAAAGTCAAAATGACACCGTTTACCGTTGAAAAAGTCACTTCACACTAGTCTCAAGCCATAATACTGCAAAAATGAGGACAAAAAAATAATCAAAACAACAATTTTTTAATTAATTTTCATTCATTCATTCATTCATTCATTCATTCATTTTCTTGTCTGCTTATTCCTTTTATTAATCTGGGGTCGCCACAGTGGAATGAACCGCCAACTTATCCAGCAAGTTTTTTTTTTACGCAGCGAATGCCCTTCCAGCCGCAACCCATCTTAGGGAAACATCCACACATACACACACACACTCATACACTACAGACAATTTAGCCTACCCAATTCACCTGTACCGCATGTGTTTGGACTGTAGGGGAAACCAGAGCACCCGGAGGCACGCGAACGCAGGGAGAACATGCAAACTCCACACAGAAATGCCAACTGAGCCGAGGATCAAAGCGACCTTCTTGCTGTGAGGCGAACGTGCTACCCACTGCGCCACTGCGTCGCCTTTATTAATTTTAATAAGTTAATCAGGTTTCGACTACATTTTGTGAGGCATACAAAGTTAAGATTTTGTTGAGATGAGAAGACTAGAAAAGTACATTTGATTCATTTAAAGCAAGGATCTCAACTGCTGGCCCACAGTCCATCTGCGCCCCTCTTCTCCTCCCTCCGCCCCGCAACTGATGTCAAAAAGAAATGAAAAGAGATTCACCCCAACACAATTTTTGAATCATTATCCTTGTTGTGCAGTCGCATATGCACTTGTGATTTTGACCCGCCCCCCACCTGCTGGACATTTAAAGTACTGTACTATATATTCAGGTGACTTTCGGTTTCTCAGCGAGAGTAACACACATGCAGATTATTTCTGGGGCTGATTTAAACATTGAAATAGAGGTCTGCATTTCCGCTGCTGTCCCGCGAGCGCCGCGGGTCCCGACCAGATTTCTGCGGCGCGGGTATAAATTTCCGAATAAAACGCGGGAGCGGTCGGTAACGGGTTTAATTTGGGAGGGGAGCGGGCTGTCTAGCAATATCGCTCCCGACTCCCGAGCGAGCACGCGTATGTATGTGTGTAAATGAAATAGCGCGATGCTGTGTTTAGCTTGTTTGTTGCTGTGTGTGTATGTGTGCGCATGCGCGAAGGCGAGATGTGTGTGTGTGTGTGCGCGAATGAGAGAGAGAGAGCTTTGCCTGTGTGTGTGTGTATGTGTGTGTTAGTGCGCGCGCGAATGAGAGAGAGAGAGAGAGAGAGAGAGAGAGCTTTGCCTATGTGTGTGCTTGGTGCTTATGTGTGTGTGTTAGTGGGCGCACGCACGTATGAGAAAGAGAGAGCTTTGTCTGTGTGTGTGTGCTTGGTGCTGTGTGTGTGTGTGTTTATACAGACAGATTTTCGGTTTTGCTCTCCCTCCCGCTCTTTAGCAGGATCAGGCGCGGCGGGTAGAAAACGGGGCGGGTCGGGCAGCGGGACAACAAGTGCTTCATATAAGCGGGAGCGGTCGGGTTCGGCCTAAAACCTGGCGGGTGCGAGCGGGAGCAGGATTCAAAATTTAGTCCTGCGCAGATCTCTACATTGAAATATGCATCTGTTACTGCTCAGTTTTTACTAAAGCTGTATTTTTGTAAATATTCAAGGGTCATTTGATTATAATCAGTTTTATACCTTCTGCATTGGGTTGTACAAAGACTTTTTCATGGCTTACACCAGTGGTTCCCAACCTTTTTCTTTGGGGCCCCCCCCATGAACATATACAAACATTGGAGCCCCCCTACCATATAAATACACACGCACGCACACACATATGTACTGTCTATATATATATATATATATACTGTATGTGTGTGTTTGTGTAATATTAATATATAATATGTATAGAAAATATAAATTAATCACTTTTAACTTGTCTTGGCCTTCAATAAAACTAATCTTTGTCTAATCTTTTTCTTCGTCTCTGAAGAACCACTGCATTTACGTTTCTCTGCCATTTTTGTTTTGATTTTGCCTTTACGACGCGTTGGACAAGCACATTGCGTGAGCAAAATTTAATTAATTATTTAAAGTTATTTATTTTAATTATTTTTACTATTATGTTGGAATTTTAAGCATGTTTTGATTTTGATTTTTTTAGTACTTGAAAATACATATATAATAGTAGGGCTGCTTGATTTTGGGAAAATCATAATAACGATTATTTTGGTCATAATTGTAATCACGATTATTCAAAACGATTATCAGTTAAAGTCAAAATTATTAGCGCTCCTGAGAATTTTTTTTTTTGAAATATTTCCCAAAATTATGTTTAACAGAGCAAGGAATTTTAACAGTATTTCCTATAATATTTTTCTTCTAGGCTTATTTGTTTTATTTTAGCTAGAATAAAAACAGGTTTAAATATTTTGAAACCCAATTTAACTTCAATATTATTAGCCCCCTTATGCAATATATATTTTTGATTGTCTGCAGAATAAACTACTGTCATACAATGACTTGCCTTATTACCCTAATTAAGCCATTGAACTGCACTTTAATCTGAATGCTTGTATTTTGAAAAATAGTAAAATATTATGTACTGTCATCATAGCAAAGATAAAAGAAATAAGTAATTAGAAACAAGATATCAAAACTATTATGTTCAGAAATAAGTTTAAAAAAATCTTCTTTCCATTAAACAGAAATTGGGCTGGAAAATGGTTGCTAATATTCAGGAGGGCTAATAATTCTGACTTCAAGTGTATACATAGTTATTTCCACCTTGCAAAGGAAAGAGAAATAAATACAATAGAATAAAAATATTAAACAAACTGTGATTTAAGCATCTTCAATGTAAGAAAAACACTTTAGCTACAGCAGTCCTTCAGTCAAGACTAGTGAGGGATTTTGTCATTGTTTGATTAATCATAAAAACAGGTGGCAGCAGGAATATTTCTCGCTGTCTCTTTAATGGTTTCTCTTTCACGTCTTTTGATCCTCAACTCGTTTGTTTATTACACAAATCAGGGTTAATATAAATAATCACTAAACACCGCGTTTTGACACCTATTTGACCATTAATGCGCTCACGTTAAGATGACTTTAGATGTCTGCGCTCCGCTGCTCGTCTCAGTGTGCGAATGAGACCGAATGCTGACCGGCCGTATGCTTCTGACTGCGTGTGCTTGCTGCACACACAAATAACCACGCGGTCTTTCGCGCTTTTAGAAGCAACAAACGTAAACAACTGGAAAGGGGGCGATTTATGATGCAATAAACTTTATCTCGATTAATGCTTTTTTTATAATCGTTTGAAATCGAAACCGGATTTTCGATTAATTGTACAGCCCTATAAAATAGTGGAGCATTTTTATGCCTTTTTCTACCTTAACACTTATCCTCTCCCGCGCCCCCCTTGTGAACTCTGGCGCCCCCCTTAGGGGGGCGGGGACCCCAGGTTGGGAACCACTGGCTTACACGTTATGCTGGTCGTGTAAATATGACTCCATCATGAGCTTGGAGGACTGCATCCATACATCTCTGACATGACTCAAATCCCTGATTAATAAAGTCATCTGGAATGAAGAAGAAAGTGTTCAGCAGGACTCCCAGAGCTCATCAGGAGTCATTGTGTTCATCTTTAACACCTCCTCCTTCATCTTACCGCAGACATGCTTAATAATGTTCATGTCTGGTGACTGAGCTGGCCAATCCTGCAGCAGCTTGACCTTCTTTGCTTTCAGGAGCTTTGATGTGGAGGCTGAAGTATGAGCAGGAGCACTATCCTGCTGGAGAATTGTCCCTCTCCTGTGGTTTGTAATGTAATGGGCAGCACAAATGTCTTGATACCTCCGGCTGTTGATGTTGATCATCCACTCTGCAGATCTCTCGCACGCCCCCATACTGAATGTAACCCCAAACCATGATTTTTCCTTCACCAAACTTGACTGATTTCTGTAAGAATCCTGGCTCCATTTGGGTTCCAGTAGGTCTTCTGCAGTATTGGTGATGATTGGGATGCAGATCAGCAGATGATTCAGCAGAGAAATCCACCTTCTGACACTTTAACAAACGATCAACTACAGTAGAAGTCAAGTTATTATTTGTTGCTCTTACAACTGGGATCCACCACAAGACTTTTGTCAGGTAGTGTAGATAAAAATATCCGTTCATTTAAAATGGGGTAGAGCAGAAACAGGTTAATGTACAGTAAAGGGAAATAAGCACATGTATTTTTGGTCTCTAACAGAGCTGAAATGATCTGCACAAACACAATAATTACACACTTTACTTTCACGCATGATATAAATATCCCCACAGAAACAGATCTGCTGTCAGTCAGTTTTCAGACAGACGTGACACTTCAGATTATAACACAGGTCAGTGGGAATAAGCACATCGCTTCACTTCAGCTCTGAAACGCATCAATAAAAGCTGTATGTCTATGTCTGACTCTTCTAAAGCATAGCAGTACTATAATATGCTTGCAGATATTTAAGAAACATGCCAACTTACCTTATTTGTTAACCTGAAATACAACACTAAAGTCAGTTATTCTGTTTTGAGAATGTGCATCACGTTTTGGTTTGTCTGTCATTGTTTTTATCTCTAAAACTCCGCCCACAGCCAGTTTAGCCAATTATATTTCAGCACTCCAGGTTGCCTTGTTAGAAAACAACCTATTTAACTTCAGTCATGAAGGCTCTCAGTGTATACGGATGCAGTAGCAGCCTCCAAAATAAGATGCAGATTTAGAGTTACGTAAATCTACATGTGGTGTTTTTTAATAAGCAAATAATATAAATATTACAAATGTAAACATTAGCTGAATAGATTACATTGTAGGGTTCAATACTCAGGAACTTCCGCAGAATTTGTGTCATCAATCTGGCAACCTGGGTGTAAAGAAACTCTCCTGTATGATGAATTTGGACTGCAAAATCGACTTCAATCCACACTGAACCTGTTTACATTCTCAGAATCCAAACCCAGCAACATTGTCACTCAAAGCAGAATTGGAGTCGGAGACAAAATGTGAATGAAGCGTTTATTCTTGCCAAGTGAGATGGAAGAATCAATGGAGAATAAGAGCTGCAGGCCTGCCAGCTGACAAACAGCAGGCCAAGCCCATGTAGGAGGACTCTGTGTTTGGATAATGAGTTTGAAAGGTTACTTCCTTGGCAAATACAGTCAAACACTGTTGAGCAGATCTGAGAGCTTATTATAGACACATAATTTACCACATCACACACCACACCTCATCATTTACTCGCATGCTTATCCTTCAGAAGCCATATTTTCGACGCTTAGCCAACGTGATTTCTTCACGTTTCGCTCTTTATTCAAAGTCGGATGAGAGATTTGTGCTGTAAACTTTCTTTTTTTTTGGAACTGGCGCCATCTAGTGTCTGAATAATGCGCAGGTTAGTGTATACTCCATCAGCTGTTTTCATTCTGTCAGCTTTGTGTTTTCGAGTGTTTAGCGCCATCTAGTGTCTGAATAATGCGCAGGTTAGTGTATACTCCATCGCCAGTTTTCATACTGTCAGCTTTGTGTTTTTGATTGTTTAGCGCCATCTAGTGCCTGAATAATGAACAGGTTAGTGTATACTCCATCAGCTCTTTTTGACTGTGGCACCATCTAGTGTCTGAATAATGCGCAGGTTAGTGTATACTCCTTCAGCTGTTTTCGTTCTTTCAGCTTTGTGTTTTTGATTGTTTAGCGCCATCTAGTGCCTGAATAATGAACAGGTTAGTGTATACTCCATCAGCTCTTTTTGACTGTGGCACCATCTAGTGTGTGAATAATGCGCAGGTTAGTGTATACTCCTTCAGCTGTTTTCGTTCTTTCAGCTTTGTGTTTTTGATTGTTTAGCGCCATCTAGTGTCTGAATAATGCGCAGGTTAGTGTATACTCCTTCAGCTGTTTTCGTTCTTTCAGCTTTGTGTTTTTGATTGTTTAGCGCCATCTAGTGTCTGAATAATGTGCAGGTTAGTGTATACTCCATCAGCTGTTTTCGTTCTGTCAGCTTTGTGTTTTTGACTGTTTGGCGCCATCTAGTGTCTGAATAATGCGCAGGTTAGTGTATACTCCATCAGCTGTTTTCATACTGTCAGCTTTCCATTTAATTAAAGAATTATTAAACAATTAAGGCTTAAAAAACAATGCTTTGTCTCTGATTTGTATGTTGTGTGGCAATAACCCTGTAATAAGTGGGATAAAGTACATCCAAGATGGTTGTTTTCACAGATTAAATGCCTCAGTCCTTTGTAACAGCTCTCCATTTTAAATTGGGCTGCCCTTTAACATGTTTGTCTTTATTCTGAGATAACCTCACTGGGGTATTCATCCCAACTTTGCTGTAGCTTCTCTGCATCTTTATCATTTATATTCTAACAGTGGTCTGAACTCTGCTGTTGTTAGCATGTCTTCATCGGTATCTTTATAGTTATTGTTGTGGTTGTGGATGAGCTCTAAATGTGTTTCTCATGCACAATGACAGGATATTGACCGTGCATAAACTCGTCCTTTATGTTGGATATAAGAGGAGTTGTGCTGCTGAAGGACAAAAGCAGCGAGGTGTTTTTGGACAGCTCTGCGGGGTAGAAATCATCTTTTTGCCTTTGTGACAGTGCAAGCGTGTCCACAGCGGGAGCACCAGTGTCCTGAAAGAGCTCTGCGTGCCACCGCAGCCAAAAACCTGCCAACTTTACACAGAACAAGATATATGAGCATATTGTTTGCGTCTCTGAGGGCGTCTGGTTCCTCGCCGGTGGCTCTTCATCTCTGTCCACTCGCTTGTGCATGTGAAAGCTGCGATCATGCATTAGAGACTCAGGAGCTGCTCTGAATCTGCGGACACAAACGTGATCTACACCAGTAAACCAGCGCCAATCTGATTTGACCAAGTAGGACATGTTCCTGGATATACATCTATGTTGATCCTGGAACAATCAGCCAACCGTTTATGTTACGTTTAGGCTTACAGTTTATGCACTCCTACATGATGTTATCCAACTATTATTCCCCTCTGATTTTGGGGACTATTTACAGTTATGGTTGGGTTTAGGGGTAGGGAATAGGTATGGATTACATGTTAATCCAGGATCGCATCATACTTGGCAAAATCATGACGTGTTTAGTAAACCCACAGCCATTGTTGGAGAGGAAAAGAAACTACTAGGCTCTAGTTCTAATTGTGTTCAGCAAACAATCCTGGGTGTCGGTCAGGACACAACAAATGAGGAGACTTGAACTTCTTTCCAAAGTGTATTGATATTTAGTCTAGAAATAACATAACAAATAACATGAGGATAAATTAGTACAGTTGAATGGGTACATGTACACAAAATAATCAATCTTTGCTTAGTTAGGTATAATAAAGCTTACAGGCTTATCCTAAACAACAATTATAGCTCTAAATAATATAAATCCTACAAATAAAGATGATACATTATCAGCAATATGTGTAATTCTGAATCTAAGTGCGTTAATAATTAAATAATTTGCCAAACATCACCACAAATGCAATAACATTGATTAATTAAAATATTTTAACATTTATAGTGGCTAATGAGGCATTTAGCTGTCTCTATATAGCTTAATGATCACTCGATCTGACATGAAGCATCAAGCATTACATGTCTAGGCATGCCCATACAGATGTAAATGTATACTAATACACTTCAACAAGGCTAAAACATACAGAAATAAAGAGAAAAACGCACTTTATGGTCATGCACTAACACTTGGAAAACTTAAAACACCCAACGAACTTCAAGAGTGACAGGATTAAACTTTAGCTGCACAGCCGTCGATCTCTGACTGAATAATGAAAGCAGCAGAAAAGTGAAACTATAACTACAACGCCTCCTACTGGAAGCATCAGGAAATGCACTCTTAAGTTTTCAGAATACAAGTCTGTTAATAAAAGTCTAGCTTTCCTTGAAGCCTTTTCTACAGCCATCATCAATGAATGAAGAAATACAGATTCCAAAATAACACTTTAGAGCTACGGGTAAACAGGAAATGCAGTTTAAGGTCATGTCCACACTTACACGGGCATTTTTATAAACAGGGTTTCCCCTACATTTTTTGTAAGAAAAGAAGTCCACATGAAAATGCACAAATGCACCGTGATACATGTTATTGGTGCCAAACCAACAGGGGCGATAATAACACCTTTTATGCTGGGTTCACGCCAAACGGGGAATTAAATACATACAAATC
>NC_141021.1:1370000-1377500 GCF_052040795.2 Danio rerio | reverse complement strand
ATCGCTCTCCATGCAGAGTTTCAGAATTGCAAAGCGAGAGTCACATCTCTCAGAACCTACGGTGTGATCTCCCAAACGCTACCGATGTCTTGTGACAAATTTTGACTCCAGATGCCAGAATCCATTTGCCGTAATATGGAGTGAATCCTGGAATGTGGACGCAGCATATGCGGCGCAGTTTAATGAAGTGCAGGAATAGAGCCGGTAACAAACCTCCCGCAGTAAATTAGCCAGCAGACGCTCCATAAAAACGTCTCATATACAGAAGCTCAGCTCATTCAGACTAATGACACATGCTGGCCGTGCCGAGCTTTGAGTGGCACAACCGTATATTATTTTGCTCTGGTTAAAAGTCACCATGTTTAACAAGTTTGGTTGACTTGACTCGATCCTGATGTCAGATCTGCACAGTCAAATATGGCATTCATATTCCAGCTGCTGCTTTAAAAAGTCACAAATAATTCCAGTGTCCAGTAGCAATGAAATGCAGATTCAATTTGATGGATGTCCATCTTTTAAACAAAATTATGCATCACATGCAGTGACCTTTATTTGTCAACAGTGGTTTACTAAAAAATAGTAATGCATTTAATGGGACAGTTCTCTCTCTGTGTTTTACACCTTTATGGGATTCTTTCTTTAATCAAACACTAAAGAAGATATTCTGAAGCTGAAAACCTGTAACCATTGACTTCTGTATAAGTCATTAGTAACAGGTTTCCATTCATCCATCCATTCATTCATTCATTCATTCATTCATTTATTCATTCATTCATTCATTCATTCATTCATTCATTCATTCATCCATTCATTCATTCATTCATTCATCCATCCATCCATTCATTCATTCATTCATTCATTCATGCATGCATCCATTCATTCATTCATTCATCCATTCATTCATTCATTCATTCATCCATCCATCCATTCATTCATCCATTCATTCATCCATCCATTCATTCATCCATTCATTCATTCATTCATTCATCCATTCATTCATCCATTCATTCATTCATTCATCCATTCATTCATCCATTCATTCATTCATCCATTCATTCATTCATTCATCCATTCATTCATCCATCCATTCATCCATCCATCCATTCATTCATCCATCCATTCATTCATTCATTCATTCATTCATTCATTCATTCATCCATTCATTCATTCATCCATCCATTCATTCATCCATCCATCCATTCATTCATTCATCCATTCATTCATTCATTCATCCATCCATCCATTCATCCATTCATTCATTCATTCATTCATCCATTTATTTATTCATTCATTCATCCATTCATTCATTCATTCATTCATCCACCCATTCATTCATTCATTCATCCATTCATTCATTCATTCATTCATTCATTCATCCATTCATTCAATCTTTTTTCTTTGGCTTAGTCCCTTTATTCATCTGGGGTAATAACGTAATCATAATCATACGTGACGTAATCATAAAGATTTAAAACAAGTAAATGGTGAGTAAATGATGACAGAATTTTCGTTTTTTGGGTGAACTATCCCTTTAGGATAAACACAAAAGTATTTAAACTAATAAATTAGATGTAATAAATGTGTATATTTAATTTTTTATAGACTTGCACAACTTTATTTGATCGTCTAAATGATGCTAGTTGTAATAATAGCTTTAGGGAGGATCGATTTATGAGCTCTTTATTAGCGCAGCTCGTGTAAAACATCATCAGATAGTTGTGAATTTATGAGACTGATCTCACGCTTCACTGCAGCTCTTTCATTAGTTTTATATGACGAGTCAGTCAATGCAGAACTGCTGCTAAATGGATAAACGGGGTCATTTGTGTCCGCGCTGCTGAAATACTGTTACATGCTGGTCTTTGCTGTAGCGTGTGCTGTAGTTAATGCTCTGAGTCGTGCTTTAGGATTGAATAAATTGCATCTGCTGTGATTCTGAAGACGTCAGCTAATGGAAATGTTGATAAGAGAAGTAAACTAATGACTGAAAATGTTTCATGTTCCTGCAAACCGATTTAATCCACTTTTCAAGAACTGCTTGGAAGACTGTACACTGTAAAAACAGATCTGTCAGTGAACAAATTCTGTATGTTGGGATACACAAGTGTTTATTTATGGTTGTTAAATGCATTATGGGATCCATGCTTTCATGTTGTTGAGGCCAAATTGTGAGCCGAGCACCTGAATGTGTCAGCAGAAATGGAGACTCATCAGAGCAGGCAACGTTTCTCCAATCTTCTATTGTCCAGTTTTGGTGAGTCTGTGTGAATTGTAGCCTCAGTTTCCTGTTCTTAGCTGACAGGAGCGGCACCCGGTGTGCTCTTCTGCTGCTGTAGCCCATCCGCCTCAAGGTTGGACGTGTTGTGTGTTCAGAGATGCTCTTCTGCAGAGCTCGGTTGTAACGAGTGCTTATTTGAGTTACTGTTGCCTTTCTATCAGCTGGAACCAGTCTGGCCATTCTCCTCTGACATCAACAAGGCATTTGCGCCCACAGAACTGCCGCTCACTGGATATTTCCTCTTTGTTGGAACATTCTCTGTAAACCTTAGAGATGGTTGTGCGTGAAAATCCCAGTAGATCAGCAGTTTCTGAAATACTCAGAGCAGCCCGTCTGGCAGCAACAACCATGCCACGTTCAAAGTCTCTTAAATCCCCTTTCTTCCCCATTCTGATGCTCGCTTGGAACTGCAGCAGATCGTCTTGTCCATGTCTGCATGCTGAAATGCAGTGAGCTGCTGCCATGTGATTAGAAATTTGCGATAACGAGCAGTTGGACAGGTGTACCTAATAAAGTGGCCTGTGAGTGTACGACACCAATCCAGACAATATATCACTTTAAACAAATAAAAATGTCAATAAAAGTCACTTTTTAAAAACTTCTCAAGGTTAAAAGTTGTTGGAGGAAAGGTCAATCTCCCTAAACGCATAAATAAACTGTGTAAAATAAAAACTTCAATCACAAATTATAGAGAGCTGCTCATTTACAAATTCATTGCATTTATTTTTTCCTTTTGATTATTATTCCTACCCTATTGGCAGATGATTTAGCTTGTTTTAAGGAAAAACTCACTTCATTGGGACTTATTCTTTCTCAAAACAACACAATGTGTTTTACTTTACTCAATAATGCTTCTTGTTTTAAGATTTTTTTGATATTTGGACTAGAAACAAGACAAAAGTCGGAGTAAAAAAACAATGTTATGTAGTTTAAATGCAATTTAAAAGCGTAAAATAATGAAAAACCCCACTGATTACAAAATGCAAAAACAAATCTTAAATGTACAGTGTAATTAAGGCACTATAGGAATAAAGGTTGACTGCAGTAGTGAAACACTGAACTGTCATACAGGACAAGAAACAGAGATGTGTCTTTCAGAGTCTAATTAAAGCACAATAGGAAATCAGTGAATGAACTACAGTAGAGAAACACTGAACTGTCATACGAGGAGCAGAGAGTTTCTGACACCAGCTCAGCTTCTCATTGTATTCAAGAGGCTTTTCCTGCAAATCCTGCTTTATTCCCGGATCCGAAGCAAATCACCGAGATCCTTTATAAACGTGGTTCTGGGTTCCAGCATTGATATTCCACACATGCTGTCATCTGTCATAGGACACGTTATTATTATTTACGTCTCTTGTTAAACGTGGGCGCTCTGCTGGCTGCTCGCCGACACTTTCAATAAGAGCTCTTTGTGAAGAGGCCTTTGAGAACGACACACACACACACACACACACACACACACACACACACACACACACTGCCAAATGAAGCATCAGCGGTTCTGTTTACTGCTCTGTGGATGTGCGCTGCTCTGCTTTCCTTTAATGTGGCCTTTCATTACGGTGATTGTCAGCCGGGGCTGCTGGGAACTTCCTGCTTGTTTGTTTGTTTGTTTGTTTTGTTTGTTTGTTTGTTCTGGAACGACTGCAGAAATGCATCTGAGACTGGCGATCAGAAACGTGTCTTCATTGATTATGTAAAGGGAACTGCAAGGCGGTGGTGACTGTGTGTTTAGTTAATGAGGATGTTTTCTGGACTGTCAAACAATAGGGGAGAAAACGAGACGGGACAGCAGCAGTTAAAGGGGAAGTTCAGCCTGAAATGAAGACGTGTTGCTGCAGGATTTGAGATGTTGAGCAGATGGCAGTCATGAGGCACATCTGCATCTGCTGCTGTTGATGACGATCAGTCTAAAGCAGATTAATAAAGAGCTCCAATGCTGCTTTTTAGGCACTTTGAGACTCAGAAAGGGTTCAGATTGAGTTCTGCTGCTGCTTCTGCTGCTGTTTTCAGCTTCACTAGAAACATAAAGCAGAATTGTGCTCTGAACATTTCATATTCGGGGTGAGCTGGTGTGTGTGTGTGTGTGTGTGTGTGTGTGTGTGTGTGTGTGTGTGTGTGCTCTATCTGCTATGTTTTTGTGTTTTTTAAGGCTCATTAGCGACTCCTTTTGCCTTCAAATTGTTGGTCTCCATGGAAACTCACCCCACATGCTTAAAATCCCCTCAACTGCTGAGTATATATATATATATATATATGAGCAATATCACACGAGTAGCAGTGCGATATGGCTGTATATCAGCACTGGTGGGAGGCGTGAGTTGGCAAGAGGCCGCAGGCCTTAGTGCCCCTACCAGTGCCGATATACAGCCATATCGCACTGCTACTCGCGTGATATTGCGTTTATACAACAGTTTGACGGCATAATTGTGTATATGAAAACAAAATCAAACATGGAGAGTCTCAAAAACCCTTTTGTATAAGAAACTACTTTCTTCCGCGTTGGATTCAAATCATAAGCTGACGGTTAAACAGCTGAGCGTGCATCTTTTAAACTTTAGATCTGTAGTGTCTGCTTTCTGCTGGCTGTATGTGGGCGGAGTAATACACAAAGGGTAAAGAGGCTGTACGGGTGCTGATATTACTTAAATATATCGTGGCTATCAGCCAATCAGATTCGAGAACCAGACAGAACAATTTAGTACGATTTGCTCATCCCCCAATGACGGTTGGGGTTAGGGGTGGGGTCAGGTGCCACACCTCCTTTTTAAAATCGTACCATTTCGTACGACTGAACTTGTACGAATTCTTACGAATTAGCCTCTAAACTGGCAAAACGTAAAATACTTACGTTTTCTCGTGAGACAGGATGGATATATTATATCCCGGCCACTTTATTAGGTACACCTTTCCAGCTACTACAGGCATTTTTTAAATTAATATTTTTGTGTTTCAAAGTGATGGATTGCAGCTGGAAGGGTGTCCACTGTGTAAAAACATATGCTGGATAAGTTGGCGGTTCATTCCGGTGTAGCAGCCTCAGAATAATAAAGGCACTAAGCCGAAAAGAAAATAAATGAATGAATGAATGAAAATTGTCCTAAGACTACAAACACTAATCAATATTTTTAGGACAGCTTTGATGAAAGGTAAAGCGACTCTAGCTGTCTGTAAATGGGATATTTTGGGATGTTCAGATTTAAGAAAACAAAACCGAGCATCAGAATATGAAAGAGAGATGCTTTAAGTGAAGCCTGCTGTACTGTACATACAGTCAGTGTTTACAAACCCACAGTGAAGCTCTTACTCAGTATAGTTGATATTTATAGTAAATCAATAGAAAGCCCTCAGAGGGATATTGATTGAGTTTTCCTGCTTCACCTGCTGACTTCACTACAGACTCTCCGCAATCCTGCGCTGCCTCATGTCTATGCATATAAAGAGCTGATAAAAGTTTATAATGTTAGCGTCAAGCTTAATTTACTGTGTAGTTTGGGCTTGATGTGTGTGTGTGGGTCATCATGAGTTCATCATATGTTGTGATATTTGCTGAATTTTCCTGCTTCTAAGCATTGCACTGTCAGATTTATCCAATATAGTTTGGGCCTACTGGAGAATATAAAACAAATATCGATTCAGTTGGCTGTGTTTAGATTTTTTCCCCCTTATTATTATTGATGGGATTATGTCAACAAGGTGGCTCAGTCAGCGGTTAGTCTCACAGCAAGAAGGTTGCTGGTTCAAGTCCCGGCTGGGTCAGTTGGCATTTCTGTGTGGAGTTTTGGTCGTAGTGTATGAGTGTGTGTGTGAATGAGTGTGTATAGGTGTTTCCTAGTACTGGGTTGCAGCTGAAAGTGGAGTCGCTGCGTATCCCATTTTTGACTGTGCCATCTAATGATTAGGAATGGTCAATTTAGGCACATGTAGATATAGATGTTAATTTGATAACAGATGTTCATGCGACCGTCCTGAATGTGACTGAGATTTTATGCATGCTTATGACCAGAAATGCCATTCGCATTATGACATTGTTTGTTATGACAACTTGACATAAACAAATACATCACAACCCGTTTTTTTGTTTTCATCATGACAACTTGACATAACCAAGACAATAAAACCTGTCATAAATCTGTCATAAACATGATTGTCATAAAGCCATTACAAATATAACAGGAATTGTATTTTTTTTTTGTCAACTACAGTGATACAAGCTGAATTTGTCATTAAATTGTCAATAAATATTAAAATGATTTGACAGTGTAATGACACTTTTAATCACAAATACAGTTCAGAAAAGTATTATGGACACAATTAGGATGCCTCATGACGATCATGTTTATGACAGGTAGTGATGTCTTTATTTCTTTATGCCAGGTTTTCATAACAAACAGTGTCATCTTTGCATTGAAGTCGAATTTACACTGAGTGAACGACACTTAATAAATTAATAAAGAAGTAAAGTAATCAAATTTGACCAAAACACAGTGAACGTTTATCATTTGCAAGTGTTTTAAAGGCATGTCAAAGCATTCGGTCACAATAAAGTACAACATTTGTAACTTTAATAAACAAAAACTCTACTGAATTATTCATTCAAAGTCTCTACAGTGTTATTTGACATTTTACATAACATTAGATTATTTGATTTCTGTATCTGAATCCAGCTTGACTCCATAAAACTGTTTGTTTGACTTGTTTCTTTGCTGTAATGTAAGTATTTTTGCTTGCAATTTGTTTATTATTTTTTTCATTCACTATTCACTTCCACAAAATCACCACAGTCAGTCTAAATTCAGGGTTTCACTATTAAACCATCTGGTAATATTTTATTTATTGCAGTAAATACAGCAGGAAAACAAACCAATGAAATGTCATATATATATATATATATATATATATATATATATATATATATATATATATATATATATATATATATATATATATATATATATATATATAACTATAACTATATATATATATATATATATATATATATATATATATATATATATATATATATATATATATATATATATATACAATTGAAGTCAGAATTATTCGCCTCCCTTTAAATTGAATAAAATAGTTTAAATATTTCCCAAATTATGTTTAACAGATTTTTCTTTTGGGGAAAGTTGATTGATTGGACGTTCGCCCAGTCAGTCATTCAGTCATTTAGACGGTTAACAGCGGCCTCCTGTGGGTTCATGCAA
>NC_141021.1:1355000-1360000 GCF_052040795.2 Danio rerio | reverse complement strand
TCCATTTGAGCATTATGATTATATTGCAGAAAATGTAATATTAGCCTTTTACTGTCAGGATCACGAGCACTTTACCGCGGTGAAGTCTTAACGGAGAGTGTGAGGCCTCATTTACAGTGTGAGTTTGGCAGATGCTTTTATTCGAGATGGCTTTAATTGCTTTGATGGTTTACGTTTGGTAATTTTGATGAATTTTCTGCTGATATTTGCGTCCTATTTGGGAGAGTAATATTAAAGCTGTTTTAGTTTCTCAAAGCTGACACGAGCTTGTGGTGAAGAAGCTTATTTAGTCATTCATTTATATTTAAAAGACAGTGTAAAGCATTGAGATTGTTCGATAATGTTTTAAAATAAGGTTTAATTTGATGATTTTCATTAATTAAAGCATGATACAGAATATTACCTGTGTTTCTTCACATTTATGACAACATATTTATATAATGTTTACATTGAAAACAATAGAAAAGTAGTGTGTTGGAAAGGAAGAATGCATCCTGTGTGAACAGACCCTTAGACCTGTAGTGTTGGAGGAACGTGAGGAACGATTTCTCCACTCACTCTCAGCATATGTGCACTGGTGTGTTTGAGCTGATCTGGAATCAGATGCTCCGCTGACGAACATCTCACTGAAATGAAAGCAGCAGAGACGCTGTCAGGAGCAGTGCATCCCGGGAGACGCTCCTGACGGCTGATCTGACTCGCACTGCATCTGATCCACTCTTACACACGATGGGAAAAGCAGGAGTCAGGAGGATTTCACTGCTGACATGTTTATCTTGTTGTCATTTCATGTTGTCGTTTTGAATTTAGCCTAAAATTTTCAGTTATTGGGCGGCACAGTGGCTCAATGGTTAGCACTGTCATATATATATATATATATATATATATATATATATATATATATATATATATATATATATATATATATACACACATATATAATTATTTTTTATTTATTTATTTATTTAACTAATATGAATTTGTTATGAATTCCTGAGTTTATATCCTAAAATCCTGACATAAAAGTCAGAAGTGTGAGATGTAGACTTGAAATTGTGAAGGAAACAAAAACTGAGAGAATATTTATTTATTTGTTTATATATTTTTAAAAATTCATTTAGTTTATTTGTTTTGCTTTTTATGCTATTTATTTTTTCTTTGTTTGTTTATTTATGTATGTATTTATTTAAAAACATTCAATTATGTTTTTTCTTTCTTTTCTTTTCTTTTATTTCATTTTATTAATTGTGGTTTCAGTTGGCTTGTGTGTGTAAGTGTGTGTGTGTGAGAGAGAGAATGAGTGTGTATGGGTGTTTCCCAGTACTGGGTTGCAAGTGGAAGGGCATCCACTGCATAAAACATATGTAGCAATAGTTGGCAGTTCATTCCACTGTGGTGACCGCTAATTAATATTGGGACTAAGGCAAAGGAAAATGAATGAATAAATGAATGAATATATATATTACAATTTATTTATTTATTTTTTTATTTTTTTATTTTATTTATGTAATTGTTTATTTATTTTTATTTATTTATTTATTTTGCTTGTATGAATTTGTTTTGAATTCCTGAGTTTCTATCCAAAAATCCTGACATAAAGTTTGTTTATTTATTTATTTTGTTGTTCATTTAGTTTGTTTGTTTTGCTGTTATTGCTATTTATTGTTTGTTTGTTATTTATGTCTTAATTTATTTATAAACAATCAATTATTTAAACTTTTTTTTTGTTTTTATTTTATTTATTATTTTCTTTTATTTCATTTTATTTATTGTGGCGCAGTGGTTAGCACTGTGGCCTCACAGCTAAAAGGTCGCTGGTTCGAGTTCCAGCAGGGTCAGTTGTTGTTTCTGTGTGGAGTTTGCATGTTCTCCCCATGTTGGCGTGGGTTTCCTCCGGGTGCTCCGGTTTCCCCCACAGTCCAAACACATGCGCTATAGGGGAATTGATGAACTAAATTGGCCGTAGTGTGTGCATACGAGTGTGTATGGGCTTTACCCAATACTGGGTTGCAGCCAGAAGGGCATCCACTGTGTAAAACATATGCTGGAATAATTGGCGGCTCATTCCACTGTGGTGACCTCTGATAAATAAAGAAGCCGAAGGAAAATGAAAGAATGAATTTAACAAATGAAATGTTTTAATGTTCATCTTAATGTGTCTGTTTAAATTCAGCTCATATAAATAGTTTGTAGTTCCAATGTTCAGCGTATAGCGAGAGTTGTGCAGCTTTACTGTACTGTGCAGTGTTCAGAACAGCTCCAGGCAAGTATAGCATGGTAAACGTGGTAAAGTGTGTGTGCTGCGCAGGTGTGTGTGTGACTTTAAAGCACATTTATACATCAGAGCGTCCCAGGTGTGTAGCAGTAGCTGTATTTACGCCGCAGGGTTTCTCAGCGTGTGTCGGTGTCACACAAAACTCCCGCTCTGTTCCTCTGCAATCCCAGCTTGCACTGCCGCTTTGAGTCTCAGATCTGTCCAATCACAGTCAATCAGGGTTTGCCTATGGCACATGGATCAGTCTGTCTGCTTAATTACAGCTAATAGAAGGTGCATGGGCTCATTCTGACTGATAATGACTTACTGAAGGATATGCACTGTTGTATTCTGCTGACAGATGACTGGTGTGGGGTCAGTCCAATAGTATCTGGATGCAGCCTCTATGATGCAAGCTGAGATCACTCAGCAATGCAATGTCAGACACAACGCACTCAATGCTAGTGACGTCACAGTGACGGGTGAGGTTAGGTGGGCGTATTAAAAAGCATTTTCAGATTGCATCTGCACCAGGTCTGCAGCCAGACCCCTCTCGGTTAGTCTGTAGCTGGGTTTCCATCAGGCTCTGTTAATGCTCGTTTTCAAGTATCGCACGACGAATGGAAATGACAAATCTCACATATTACAATTTTTGACACTTGCTTGCAGTGGTTTTGGACTTGTTTTAATGTGAATAATAGGAGATTGAAACATGTTTGCTGAATAAAGTCTGACGTATAGCGAACATTACTCCCACACGACTCCATCATGCTTGCCTGGTTTGCTGGAACATAAATAAACATAAACAATAAAGCTCAGTTACTGCATTTGTTTAGTTAGTTGTGTGTTGTATTTCCTTAGTTTGTAGGAAACCCACGCCAACACGGGGAGAACATGCAAACTCCACACAGAAATGCACACTGGCCCAGCCGGGACTCGAACCAGTGACCTTCTTGCTGTGAGGCGACAGTGTTAACCACTTAGACAATATTATTATTCATTCCTTCATTTTCTTTTCGGCTTAGTCCCTTTATTAAACAGCGGCCGCCACAGCGGAATGAACCACCAACTTATCCACTATATGTTTTACGCAGCGGATGCCCTTCCAGCTGTAATCCATCACTGGGAAACACTCATACACTTCTATTCACACACATACACTACAGACAATTTAGTTCATCAGTTCCCCTATAGCGCATGTGTTTGGACTGTGCGGGAAACCGGAGCACCCGGAGGAAACCCACACCAACACAGGAAGAACATGCAAACTCCACACAGAAATGCCAACTGACCCAGTCAAGGCTCCAACCTTTACATCACAGAATTAAGAGACATTTAACAGTGTGTTGAGTTATTTTAAATTGTAGTAACATTCTATATTACGTCAAAAACATTAAACAAAAATGATCTGAAGACCCCATATTTGAACACTACTTGATGTATGTGCAAGAATAATAGTTTAGCTTCTAATAAACCCAGCTGTATGTTGAGTGAAGCTCTTGTAAAGCAGTAAGAGACAGTGTGTTTGGGAAGTTTGCGGTGTTAATCTGACTTGAGCTTGTTAGATGATGTTTATGTGCTGTAACTCTTCTCCAGTTTAATTACTCGTGCAGGTTAGCGTTTATTATTTTGCGTGGGCACGATTTCAGATTAATTTTCACACCCGCCAAACGAGCACGTATGAATGAACACACTAATCCGATTAGTCCCACAAACAAGCTCCATGTTGTTTTTTATTGTCTCTGAGCGGCATCTGGAGCAATAATTCACCTTCAGTCTTGAGATTCACCAAATACTTCAGTTGAGCAGAAAATCTCTGCTTTATATTTATAAGTGGCCTAACTTGCATTCAAATAAGTCATTCGATACAGTGCACTTATTGTGTACAAGCATGCTTTTCCATTGCACATTTATTTACTTCTGTAATTAATTCCAATAATTCTTTACATGCATTGTTTACACCTTAAAGGATTAGTTTACTTTCTCAGTGGACTTTTCTGTTAATTTACTCATCCCTTTGTCATCCGTGATGCTCATTTCTTTTCTTTTTTAGTTAAGAAATGAGGAAAACGAGTGGTTTGACTCAACTTCAGACTTTCAAAATTTCAATCTGCCGTTTAAATGCATCTTTAAATAGGTGTAAATGATCTCAGATGAGGATTCAGACATTTATAATTGCATATTAACGTAAAAATAGTTTTGCATTGGACTAAACCCCCAAAACACACTTCAACATATGTTTGGCTGCAGTTTGTGGGTAAAATGAACACTAGGGGGCAGTATGATGGCAACTTTATCACTTTTTTTTTTTCACCTTTTAACACTAATTATATATACATGGACATATTATTGATGAATGGAGGATTATTTCCATGCAGCTCTTTACACAACACCATTTAAACACCACAAAACAACTAAACACTGTGCTAAAACTGTATAAACAATCAACTCTGTCTATGAATTGTAATGTATATGTTTATATCTATCTCCATATGCATTATTATTATATCAATCTCCAACTTTTCTAGCATGTGGTGCTCAACGAAAGGGATAAAAGCAGTGTAAAATCAGGGCAAAAGTATTTGGTCTACATTGAAATGTAAAATGCATTGCTCTGGGTACATTTTGTTGCACATTTCAGATGACACATCCACTAGAGGGCGCTGTATACGCTTTTGTCAATCTGAAATACATTACTAAGGGTGTGTTTTTTGTACGTTTCAGATACACGTCCATCTTTTAAACA
>NC_141021.1:1332500-1350000 GCF_052040795.2 Danio rerio | reverse complement strand
ATATATTGCAATTATTTTGATTTTTTTACTTATTTCTTATTGCTTAATTGTTTGATTTTACAGTTTTTTTTTTTTTTTTTTTTTTGCATTTCAGCAAAAGTTTAATGCAAAATTTGCTTGAATTTAAAAAGAGAGTTCTAATATGTAAAGTGTTTTAAAAGTGTATTCAAGGTTGTGTGTGTGTGCAGGATTTTCACACTTTATTTTAATGTACAATCTATGCTATTAACAAACATTTAACTAATACCTTTAGCTCAAAAGACTACTAATTATCAGCTTATTAATCATTAGCACGACAGTATTTGGGTTTAGGTATTGATATTGTGTAATAAACAGTTGATATCTCCATAATATGCAGGTAATAAGCCAGTAGTAAATGGTTGATACTTAAACTAAAGTGTTACCTGTATTTTCTCTGCACACCTGTCTTCACCTGTTGATCACAGTATACAGCAGCGAGTGAATAACTTCCTCATCGTCTGCTTTCCCACACGCATGAACTGCTGTTGCCATGACTACAGATGGATTTTTTCTCATCATCATCCGTATGCCAGCAGTGGTGAATTTCACTGCGCGTCTCGCTCTATTAATATATAGCACAGAAAAACAAGCAGGAAGAAATTGATCAGAGGGGTGATTGAAGCCCACCGGGGACTTGCAGACACAATAAATCATTTCATAAAGACAGAAACACTCGAGCATCATCACATTAAGCTCACTTCACTGCTAAACCGCCTCAGGTTATCTGAGGTCATCAATGCGGTTTCTTCTGTGATGGTCACATGACGTTTGCTTCACTTTGAATGTGCAATAGAAGTGACTGATTTGCATGGACATTTTTCTGCTCAGTGGTTGGCACTGTCGCCTCACAGCAAGAAGGTCGCTGGTTTGAGTCCTGGCAGGGTCAGTTAGTGTTTCTGTGTGGAGTTTGCATGTTCTCCCCATGTTGGCGTGGGTTTCTTCCGGGTGCTCCGGTTTCCCCCACAGTCCAAACACATGCGCTATAGGGGAACTGATTAACTAAATTGGCCGTAGTTTGTGAGTGTGTGTGTGAATAAGTGTTTTCTTTTAATTTATTTTTACTTTTAATTTGTTTGTTTGTTTGTTTATGTACTTAATGGTTTATTTATTTAATTTTTTTTTCATTAATTTATTTTTATTTTATTTTATTTTTTATTTTATTCGTTTTTATTTTATTTGTATTGTATTTTATCTTTTATTGTTTTTTGTTTTATTGTATTTGTTTTTTATTTCATTATTTTTTTATTTTATAATTTTTTTAATTTATTTTTATTTGTTTTTAATTTTAGTTGTTTTAATTTTATTTGTTTTTTATTGTATTTGTTTTATTTTATTTTATTTGTATTTTATTTGATTTTATTAGATTTTTTTATTATTTTATTTTTATTAGTTTTTATTTGATTAGATTTTTATTTGATTTGATTTGTTTTGTTTTTATTTTGTTATTTTTGTTTTTATTTTATTTTTTATTTTATTTTATTTATTTTATTTTATTTTATTTTATTTTATGACCATCTTTTGCTTTTTAGTTTAGCCAAACATTCATCATTATTTACTTTCATCTGTATCAGATGCTTTTTTTTAATACCATGATCAGGGACTAGCAATCACACACACACACACACACACACACATGCGCGCGCGCATCCGTAAAGCAGTATAACACTAGTCTGAGTGACTTTTGAAGTGAATAGACATGTTAATCTGTTAAATCTGTTAAGCGTCGCCTGAAATGTGTGATGGTGAGATTATCAACTTGTATATTTCTCACACAAACCTCACTTAAAACCTGAGACTTTTATTAACTGAAAAGTGTTAATTTGCACATAGTGCACTTACAAGTATACTATTAGTACAATAACATTAGTGTACTTACTGCAGAATGTGTTATTAAAAACTGACTTGCTCTATTTACGTAAATTAAACACAATTTACTTGAAATGTGCGTGTGAAAATGTGTTAAAAATACAGCTTTTGCATTCTTTGTAAAATATATATTCATTTAAGTATTAAAATGGCACATAATTAAGTGTATATGTGTGCATGCATGTATGTATTTATTTAACTTTAAACTAGTCACTCACAGTAAGGTTTCATTAGTGTTAATGTATTTACTTACATGAACTATGATCGAGCGCTTCTTGTATAACATTTATTAATCATGGTTAAACATTTAATGCATTATTTAAATTCAATGAAGAGCTTTTTAACCAAGCATAATACTCAGAATAAAAACGATACCAAAACAGAACCCTGAGGTACCCCAAAGATAACAGGAGCTGCAAATGATAAAAAGTGGTAAAACTACTTTTCAGCACTCGATTTTTTCACTGAAAACACGTTAAAAAAGACCAAAAACATCCTGCAAAGAGCATAAAATGTGTAGAAACTCCTGTCCATGCATCTCTTTCCTCAGCCCTGTACCTTAAATATGTTGCGACAGCAAAATAGAAGAATAAAACAGTTTTTAATAATTTACAAATAGTGTAAAAGTCTTTACATTTTACATTTCAATGGAAAAACAAGTGGAAGCTTAAATACTCAGAATAAAAACGGTCCCAAAACAGAACCCTGAGGTACCCCACAGATAGAAGGAGCTATAAAAATTGGTAAAACTTATTTTCAGCACTCAATTTTCTCACTGAAAACATCTTGAAAAGACCAAAAACAACCTGCAAAGGGCAGAAAATGTGTAGAAACTCCCGCATGATGCCTTCCACCTTGATCTGGTGATGCATCATAGAAGCAAAGAGCACAAAACTCCTCAATTAACCCGCTAGACTGAACTCCACTGGGTTCCTCACCTGTTCTGTCCATGCATCTCTTTCCTCGCCCTCCACGATCACCCTTTAACCCGCTAACAACCATCTCCCCGCGGCCGCCTGCTTTCCTCCATCTGTGAGCCGCTCCGGGCTCCAGCTCTCATGGGGAGTTCAGACTCTTCTGATTGCACAGGCCAGAAGTACAGAAATCCAGACTCCCACGCGGCTGCTTTATGACCTCCAGCGAGCCACTCCACAGACCAGAGCACCTGCGTTTGCATATGGTGTGCACTAATTCTCCATGTGGCGCTTCATTAAAGTCACTGCCTGCCAGAGCTAAAGAGCCGTCACAAATTACAGCTGGAGTAAAGCAGTGGCGTGTGCAAACCTGATGCAAATGAGTAGTTGATAAATAGGCAGTGTATAAATACATTTTTGTAAAACACCAGTTTTGAAGAGGAAAAAAAGCTTATTAACGGTATATACACAAGTCAGCATTCAAAGAGGATCAAAAAAGTTTTTCAAAAATTGCCCTGATAGCAACCAAAATAATCCATATATACAAATAAAATAATCTGATTAGTTTACAAATGAAGTTTTGTGTAACAAAATGAAATGTCGCTGGAAAATGCATTGAACACATGAAGAAAGGGAGGTAGTTGAGTATATTTCATGGATCTGTTCTCAGTATAGTGTATTTTATTTGTTGTATCTGTCACATGTACAGCAGTTTGGTCAACCCTGGTTGTTTTTTTATGAATAAATGTGTTTTATAAATTGTGAGTGAATGGATGAATGAATGAATGAATGAATGAATGAATGGATGGATGGATGGATGGATGGATGGATGGCTGGATGGATGGATAAATGGATGGATGGATGAATAAAGGAATGAATGAATGAATGAATGAATCAATGAATGAATCAATGAATGAACGAACGAACGAACGAACGAACGGACTGATGGATGAATGAATAAATGAATGGATGGATGGATGGATGAATGAATGAATAAATAATTGAATAAATGGATGGATGGATGAATGGATGAATAAATGAATGGATGAATGAATAATTTAATGAATGAAGGAATAATCAAATGAATGTATGGATGAATGAATGAATAATTGAATGGATGAATAATTGAATGGATGAATGAATGAATGAATGAACGGACGGACGGATGGACGAACGAACAAATGAATGAATGAATGAATGAATAATTGAATGAATGGATGGGTGAATGAATGAATGAATAATTGAATGAATGGATGAATAAATGAATGGATGGATGAATGAATGAATGAATGGATGAATAAAGGAATGAATGAATGAATCAATGAATGAACGAACGAACGAACGAACGAACGGACTGATGGATGAATGAATAAATTAATGGATGGATGGATGGATGAATGAATGAATAAATAATTGAATAAATGGATGGATGGATGAATGGATGAATAAATGAATGGATGAATGAATAATTTAATGAATGAAGGAATAATCAAATGAATGTATGGATGAATGAATGAATAATTGAATGGATGAATAATTGAATGGATGAATGAATGAATGAATGAATGAACGGACGGACGGATGGACGAACGAACAAATGAATGAATGAATGAATGAATAATTGAATGAATGGATGGGTGAATGAATGAATGAATAATTGAATGAATGGATGAATAAATGAATGGATGGATGAATGAATGAATGAATGAATGAATGAATGAATGAATGAATGAATGAATGAATGAACGGACGGACGAACGAATGAATTAATGAATGAATGAATAATTGAATGAATGGATGGGTGAATGAATGAATGAATGAATGAATGAATGAATAATTGAATGAATGGATGAATAAATGAATGGATGAATGAATGAATGAATGAATGAATGAATGAATGATTTAATGAATGAATGAATGAATGAATGAATGAATGAATGAATGAATGAATCATTTAATGAATGAATAAATGAATGAATGAATGAATGAATGAATGGTGTTGCTAACTATAATTGTGTGTTTATTCTGTGTTTACTGTTCAGCCATCGGTGAGCCGGTTAGCATAAACTGGTTCAGTCCTCAAGGCGAGCGGATCATCTCAAACGAGCGAGTGATTGTTCATACCGAGGGCGTTCGGTCCAGGCTAACCATCTATAACGCCATCATAGAGGATGCTGGGATATACCGATGCCAGGCTGCGGATGCTAAAGGACAGAGTCAAGAAGCCACAGTGGTGCTGGAGATTTACCGTGAGTTGCTGTTTTATACTATACTATCAGCTAGCATCAGTGCCAATAACAGATAGGTCACAGTTTCTTTCTCAAATATTTCCCAAGATGTTGAACAGATTTAGGAGTTTCTCACAGTATTTACTCTAATATTTGTTCTTCTGGTGAAAGTCTTATTTGTTTTATTTCGGCCAGAATAAAAGCAGTTTTTAATTGTTTTAAAGCCATTTTAGGGTCTGTATTTTTAGCGCCTTTAAGCAATATTAGTTTTGGATTGTCTCCAGAACAAGTCTATTATGTCAACATAGGCTCATTCTGAAAGCGAACCCCTGTATACATTTCTGGAGATGAGATCGTGAATTATGTAGCCAGAGGTATGTATGGCTGCATTTTGTCTTTAAAAGAAACGCCATGGGGTGGGATGACGCTGTTCCTTTTCAAGCATATCAGCTGACCGATCACCTGCATGTGGACAACTTTCCTATTTTTACCAGCTTACCATTAGCGCTGGAGTTGACCACGACGACGGGGTACGAGAATCCGGCAAAGAACTAATCCTGAAAACAAAATGCAAAAGCCAAAAAAATAAAATAAACAAATAAATAACTGGGTGAGAACGTGGTAAAATATGAAACTGTGGTAAAATCAGGCAGCCACGAAGGTTTTTCTTTTTCTGCATTGCTTTTTAAAACACTGACTGTGTGATTTAGGGAAGGGGGTGGGCATGGTCATGGGTCGATCAGTCAGTCAACAGTCTCTGCTAGATTTACGTGAGAACAGCAGGTGCGAAGAGAAATTTGAGATCTGAAAAAAGCGTACACAGAGGATTCATGAAAGCAAACAAACGAAAAAAAAAAACATATCTCCTGGGACGTATTTGGTGCTCTCCAGATATGAATACAGGAGTACGTAATCAGAAAGAGCCTGGGTTGTGTGATGTTTAGAAAAAAACCTTTCTGTTTAACAGAAATTAGGGATAAAAAATATACAGGGGCGTGGGGGGGGATTGGGGGGTAATAATTCTCACTTTACCTGTATACTGCAGCTAGATCATATGACATAAGGGCCGTAAACTGTAAGAGCTCCTCTTTTCCTGTTTAAACTGGCGAATATTATTATTCATCATGCATTGCGAAAGCTTTTTAAAAAAATAATGTCATCTCCATTATTTAGAGACGAATACATCTGGGTTTTCATTCATTCATTCATTCATTCATTCATTCATTCATTCATTCATTCATTCATTCATTTTCTTTTTGGCCTAGTCTCTTTATTTATCAGGGCTCACCACAGCGGAATGAACCGCCAACTTATCCGGCATATGTTTTTTGCAGTGGATGCCCTTCCAGCTGCAGCCTATCACTGGGAAACATTCATACACACTCATTCCATCTGGGTGTCATCTGTATAAAACAAATACATGAAATACTGCATTCAGGAGATCCAAGAGGAAACGTTCATAATGAGAATAATAACGATCCCAAAGTAGAACCCTGGGGTGCCTCACAGATAACAGAAGCTATGAATAGTTAAAAGCATCTGATTTTAATGTCCCGGCTGGGTCAGTTGGTGTTTCTGTGTGGAGTTTGCGTGTTCTCCCCATGTTGGCGTGGGTTTCCTCCGTGTCCTCTGGTTTCCCCCATAGTCCAAACACAATAGATGAACTAAATTGGCCATAGTGTATCAGTGTGTGTGTGTGTGTGTGTGTGTGTGTGTGTGTGAATGAGTGTGTATGGGTGTTTCCAAGTACTGGGTTGCAGCTGAATGGGCATCCACTGTGTAAAACATATGCTGGAATAGTTGGCGGTTCATTCCGCTGTGGCGACCTCTGAAATAGAGACTAAGCAGACAGAAAATGAATGATTGTAATGGAAAAGGCCTCTGTTTTAAGGAATAAAAGTAAACTTAGGGCAGTTACTTGCATGTGGTATACTGTATATGAAATCCAACAGAACTAAAGCAACACTGCAGGAGTCAACTTTTAATTAAAGGACATTAGCTGCCCTCGGAAATGCTGATTCTGTGCTATGAAACCAGACTGAAATTTATCAACTTAATTTTTCATTAAAATAGGATATAACCGAGTTTATTTTAGAAGAGGTTGAACAACTGCATGCTGAAGCCTCAAAGGAACACAAGCATTAGTCAGACTGCAATTTATAATAGAGAAAATGCTTTGTCCAGTCTTATATCCTTAAACTGTGCACTGTAAAAATATCTGTTAATGAACAGCTTCCATATAAGTGTTTTCTGTTTATTTGCGGTTGTGAATTGCATTATGGGATGCTAATCTCTGTTCTGTCCACTTTTGATGTTGAAAATTTGGGTGTACTCGCACTAGGCTGTCTGAACTGTACTCAGGCATGTTTGACACCTATTTTCCGGTTTGTTTGACAAGTGTGAGTGCTCCAGTCCAGTTAAGTTGGCCAGCCCTTGCCCGGTTGGAAGAGGTGAGTCATATCGTGGTTTGGTTGGGCTTTGTGAGTGCAAAGTGCACCTGATCCCAGAACTGAAGATGCGACGTCACTTTTAAGGGCCTGTTTCATATGCATGTATTAATCATTCTTTTCAATGAACGTGAGCTGTCATGGTTTATTAAAGCTGCAAACCCCTCACTGCACGACAGCTGCACCTTCAGCAAACCTCCGTTATGAAAAAAGTCAAAAGTTGTGGTTCTGCTCAGGAAGACTGTGTGTCACTGCATCCCAAACAACTTAAAATAACACAAAACAGTATAACAAAAGTAATCTCCACTGTACGGAGGCTGGAGTGCTTCTCTTCTGTTAAACTGAACAGTCATATCGGTGACGTAAGTGTGCTCAGGTTCTGAAGGTTGCCAGCATAGACTCGTTCTGAAAGTGTAGCCCTGTATACATTTCTGGAGAGCGCAAAATATGTAGCCAAAGCTACTTATGACTGCATTTCATCTTTAAGATAAACGCTACGGGGATGTTATGACGCTGTTCATTTTCTCGCTTACCAGTTGACCACTTATGGTACGTCAGCGGATTTGAGATGCAGAGTTGAGTTGACTGCGACAACAGGGTTCGAGTCCAGTGCAGAAGGGTTCAAGAACGTAGGTAAAACAAAAGCTAAAAAAATAAATAAAAAACAAGTAAATAACAGGGTGAGAATGTGGACAAATCTGAAAACATGGTAAAAATCAGGGGGCTTTTCCTTTTCTTGCTTTTGAAAATACTGTCGATTGAGTTTAGGGATGGCAGGGAGCGCTGGTCAATCACGGCTATTGAAAACACTATTGGTTGGGTTTAGGGAAAAGGGTGGGTGGGGGAATCGGTCCAATCAGTTGGCTGCAGCAGCCTCTGGTGGATTCACGAAAAACAAAAACTACAAAAAAAAAAAACACTCCTGGGACGTAGCTCCAGAAATGTATACAGGGTATGTAATCAGAATGAGTCTGGGTCGAAAATTGCAGTGTGAGTGTGAGCCGAGGGGGAGAGAGGAGTGGAGACAAGTGCTCCTGGGCATGGTTCAAGACCCATGCAACCCGGGCTCATTGTGGAAACGTAGCCCCGCGGACGTTTCTGCGGACCGCGATTTACATCCCGGGAGGTACATATTCCAGCGGTTTTTATTTTTCGCGGATCCGCGAGAGGTTGCTGTGCGCGTTTTTTTGCATCTCGGGCGCCTCTCGGGAACGCGCGCCGTTCTCGCGCGAAAAGCCACCGGATCGGCCGACTCAGCTGCCCTCCTCTTCCTCCTCCTCCTTCCCTAAACCCGGGCGACGGTTAGCAAAAGCTGTCCAGAAAAAAAAAAGCAAAAGCCCACGTTTTCGATTTCGACCGCGTTTTCGGATCCCACCGCGTTCTCACCCTTATTTTTCGGATTCCGTTTTTTGTCTTACCTAATTACCGGAATCGCTGTTCCCCGGACTCGATCCTGGTCTTCGTCCCCGCGGCCGGCTCCTCCTCCACCTCCTCCTCCTCCGGGGCCTCCGCTCCGCCGACGCAACGCTGTGAGCTAAGCGGACAAACTGGTTGCATCGGCAAAGCCCTCCACTCGGAGGCAAGCCTTCGGCTGGAGAGCGCGAAGAGGAGGGGCGGAGCGGCGCCACACCGCTCCGCAGTGTTCGTTTAAAAAAAACTAAACGCGGCCTTACGTACTTCCGGCCACGTAAATCGCGGTCTCCAGAAACGTCCGCGGGGCTACGTTTCCAGAATGAGCTTGGGTTGCAATCATGCCTAGTGGGGAGTACACCCTTCAACTCTACAGTAGGCATGGGCCGGGATAAGATTCTGAAAGTATGATAACCTTGAATAAAAATATCAAGGGATCACGGTATTGTACTGCTCTAAAATAAATTCTTTTTAAATGTCTGGGTAAAAAAACAACAACATTTTTCCTCTTTGAACACAAAATATTTATTTTAAATAAAAATTTTATTTTTTGAAAGATTTAAGATATTTTGGAGCAGTGAACATGTCAGGATAAATAATTCAAATGAATCATTATCCTCATTAGTTTCTAAAGAACAGATTTCTTTACATTTTAAAATAGCATCTTTTAATATAGTATCTTTACTACTGTCCTAAAAACAAACAAAAAAAACTAAATAAATAAATCTTACACATACATTGGGAACGATATAGCAGAAAATGTTGGCAGTTTTAAAACCTTGACTTTTCCAAACCGCGCTATACCTTGAAAACGGTTATCATCCCATGCCTACTCTACAGTTTAATAAAGTGAATTCTAATGACATTTTAGCAGTTTATATATATATATATATATATATATATATATATATATATATATATATATATATATAGAGAGAGAGAGAGAGAGAGAGAGAGAATATAAACAATGGTTATCATCCCATGCCTAGTCTACAGTCTAATAAAGTGAATTCTAGTGACATCTTAGCAGTTTGAAATTATATAATATAATAAATAATATCTAGAGAAATAAGCCTGTAAAATACCAGAAAATGTGCTGCAGTTTATTACAAGGTTTTCGTATTGTAATATACCATTCAACAAATAACAAAGATATAACCATATAACAAAGAGTGTGTATTGATATCAATAATGCCATGAAGATCCTTGAGCATCCATTCTTTTGCACAAAGCATCTCTATAGCAGTTTCAGATTATTCAAATGGTCCTATATGAAAGTATATAATCTTTTTTTGTAAGAACTGTTGACTGAATGTTCTGTACTACTTTTCTATAAAAGCTTTATTACATTATGGGATCCTTATTTTAGGATATTTTTATGAAGATTAATGCACAACGTAGCAGCGATGTCATTGACTAAATTGAAGGAATCGGCTCATTTCTTTTGCTCTGAAATGAAAACACTGGAATGTTTCAGTCAGATGGCCTTCAGTCTGTCTGAACAGTTTGTCTTTAAGCTGAAAATCTTCAGCGTTTTTAAATGCTGAATGTACAGTAGGGAAATAAGCATTGAACACGTCAGCATTTTTCTCAGAAAACATCTTTCTAAAGGGATTGACTTGAAATATTATGTTAGTAACAACCAAAGAAATCCATATACGCAAAGAAAATAAATCTAATTAGCTTAGAAATGAAGTTATGTGTATTGAAATGAAATGACGCAGGGAAAAAGTGTTGAACACATGAAGAAAGGGAGGTGTAGTTGGGCAGTGAAAGCCCAGACAGCAGCTGGAATCTCTCAGTAGTTCTTTAGTAAGCCTCTTCCTCAGTGTGAATGAATATCAGCTGCTTCAGTCCAACATCTACATCAGCAGAAGGATGAAGATCAAACCATTTCAGCAAGACAATGATCCAGACACAGCCAAGGATGCTTTCAGAGAAAGAAAATCAAGCTGTAGAATGGCCCAGCCCATCACCTGACCCGAATCCAATAGAGAATACAGAATAGAGCTCAGATTTGATAGACGAGACCCACAGAAGCATCAAGATTTGGACACTCTGTTGAAGTCTGTGAGAAACTCACAACTAAGCAATGCTTGAGACTTCATTCTCCATATGAGAAGCGTCTTTAAATTGACAGCACCAAGCAAGCCTTTAATGTATAGTGTTGAATACATTTCAGTAGGTTAGCTCTTTCTACTACACAGAACTCATTGTCAGATTGTTTTGTTTCATTTTTATGTTTGTATTGTTTGGGTTTTACCAAAATCTGGTTTATTCCCATGTCTTTTAGAAGTCTTACTCTCAGAAACAAAACATGACAACGTGTTCAATACTTATTTTCCTCACTGTATGTGTGTAATAGTGTCTATGTGGAAAGCAGGCCCAGTGTGACGCTCTGGCCTGACCTCAGAGCTCCAGCCAAATGATCAGACTCACTAGAGAAAAACAGCACAGAGATTCACTCTGTTTACAGGCACGCTTACTGGAGAGCCGAGCCATGAATGCTATTATATTCAAAGCATGCTGAGACGAGGACGGAAAATAATCAGTTTGATTAGCCACTGAAACAGCTTGATTCATTCGTCATTACACTCTGAGTCATTAGAGAAGCGCTTCTGTGAGGAATCAAGCTGGTTTCAGAGAGGTACATGTTCACAGGAGGAATGCTGAGAAATAAACACACACAAATGACTGTATAGAGCTGCCATATTAGTCTGGACAGCAATGAAGAATGAATGAGAAATGTTGCCTTTGGAATTGATCTGGAGTTCGTTTTTAATAGTTAAAATAGTTTTTATTTGTGCCTCAGGCAACAATGATTTTATTTTAATTAACAGATGCAGTTGTTTTTTTAATGCATCAACTAAAAAAATTACTAATAGTTCCAATGGCATCAATTTTTTACAACATACTCAAATGGCTCGTTTCCACTGGAAACCGGTACGGTTCGGGTCGGTACGGGTCACCTTTATCAGGCTTGCGTTTCCACTTCCAAGGGTGCCCTTTTGGTGGGCGTGGTGTATGACAGAACGTTTCAGTCGCATCATTCTCGCTCGAGGAAATGTCTACAATAAAGCTGTACGGGTCGCTTACATATATGAAAATACTTCTCACAAAACAGACGCTTTACTTCTGTATAAATGTTTATTACTAACTTTTCTATGAACAGGAGTTCATTATAACTGCAGATCAGTGATTCAGCGCGAAATAGCCTACTGTAATGTCTGCAGTTATGTTAAAGGGTCACGAAACACCAGAACACATGTGTTGAGCTGTTGACAGTGGTATATGTGTCCCACACTGCTAAAAACACTATTAGGACACCTATATTTCACTAAGAAGTGTAAATTGGTTGTTTTTGCGTTATTTTAAGCAAATTCGTACTTCCGGTTTGAAACTAATTTTTGAAGCTGCGTCACGGTCATGACATAATAGCGTGTATTCCAGCGTGCAGACTGGACGTCTGTGCCAGAGTGTGTCTTACTACGTCTTACAGCCTGCTGCGTTAATGCATGAGTAAAGGTTGGTTCAAACCAATCAGCGCGCTCTATTGTGCAACTTCATTAATATTCATTACTGTCAGTGTTTAGATGACAGAGACGCCACATTGTGTTGGCAAAACAAGCGTGAAGTGTTGCTTTTATAGTTTGCTGCAGTGAAGTTTTGTTTTCATTTTCTCTCTGTGAGAGCTCAGCTGGAGTCACGTGTGGATTAACAGTGTACGCGACGCTCGACAACAATAACTTACGTGTCTAAGGAGGATTATTGTTTACCTGAGAGCTGTTCTCATCTGCAAACGCTGAGATCCGGATTCGCATGTGGTCTTCTCTTAATAAAGACGCGGCTCTAGTTGCTGGTGATTGTCCTGTCTCTACAGATTTGGTAAGTGAGCGACCAGTGCTCTTTGTTTATTCAGGTCGTATTTTTTTCGTATCGAAAAAACTATTGCACCGAGTGTAAACAAGTTAGCACTACAACCAAACTATAACCTCGTGTAGGATTTTGTGACCGGAATAACACACGCGGCTTTCTGACACTACCTGCCGTGTGCATCTAAGTTTCCAGGAAATGCTGAGTTTTTTTTCTCTCATTCGCCGTGCGGTATCAAACATTGCATGAAAAATACACGCTTAGAGCAGTTCCTCCAATCAAATATCTCGTTTGTCGCGAGGGGCATGAATGAATTCCCTGAATGAAAGAGCCAAACTGCAGTTAAAGTCCAGCATTTAATAATTTGGCAAATAATTCGACTACAGATGTCCATGTAAACACAGTCACATTGTCCGCTGTGGGTGTGTGTTTTGACTCTGAAACTCGCGCGTGCCCAAATAGACACTCCCACACCAAGCCTCTTTTCTTCCTCCGACACTCCCCCCTAAACAGAGCTGGACACGCCCACTTTTCTGACTTTTTCCAAAGTACAGGTGTGAAAACACCCTGCTGAAACGAGGGGCTTTCATGGCCTAAATGAACATATATGAACATGTACAGACCCTTACAGTCTTCGATATGTTATCAACTACAGAAAAACTACACACAGCAGACATTTCATCCTTAATTAGGTTCAAAACAACACAAAGTATAGCCTACAGTCAGTGTAAACCTCTCATCTGTGTCTGTAATCTTCAGCAGCACATGCAGCCTCTGTTAGAGAGTCATTCCATCATTCCCAGTTCATAATAGTCCAAAAGGTGATAATAAAGAATAAAACAAGGCAGTTTGTTCACGCTTGCTGAAGAAATAACGTGCTCCTTTTTTCCCGCACTCCACTCTCACGTTTATCCTTTTCGGAATGTGTCATTCTCGCATTTGTCAGCTTCTCACTGGATCGGGTTTCCAAAGCTTGTAAATAATCAAGCGCACGTGATTATCATCAGCTCAAGAAGTTTGTTATTTATACAGATATAGGCGAGCGCAAGCAAGAAAGCGAAACCGCTCGCTCCTCAGACTGGCTCGTAAAAAACTACGAGGCACAGGGAAGATTCTGCTCTACTCCATGCTTTGTGGCCGTTCATCAAGACGACGGCAAGGTTTGTTTGAGCCCGGATCGACCATTATATGTATATATAATTCCACTGTAATCTCTCGCTGTGTATTTCAAACATGGCGGGTCATTTGTTTTCATTCTGGCTTGTTGCGTAAGCGAATGATGGATCTCTGTAAACCAATAGCGTTCAGCTGCGCGTCTAGCTCCGCCTTTTGGTACAGTTTCTTGTGTTTGGGACCCTTTTGAAAGGGTGCCGAAAAAGTGGTACGGTACGGTTTGATTCGGTACGCTTTTTGACAGTGGAAACAGCCATAAAAGCGTACCAAATCGAACCGTACCGTACCGTACCACTCAGTGGAAATGGCCAAAAGAAAACATTGCTACCTCTTAAAATAAACTGCTGGGTTTGTATAACTTCGGGACGAACATTGTTCATGAAGTAGAGATAGTTTTATTTTTGTTTTAATTGAGTTTTAAATAGTGGTTTGATTAAAGCATTAATTGTACATTGTAATAAAGTGTGTAAAATAAAATCACATAAAGAAGATTAAATAATGAGTACTAAATGATCATATTTGAGTGGACTGTCCCTTTAAGAGTCAAAATGCATCTTTATCTGGAAACACGGCCTCGGCTTTCAATTGCAGGATTTGAGTAAGCATAAGCACAGCTGATTAATTTCTCACTGTGTGTGTGTGTGTGTGTGTGTGTGTGTGTGTGTGTGTGTGTGTGTGTGTGTGTGTGTGTGTGTGTGCATGCGTGTGTGCTCACAGAGAAGCTGACGTTCCGCGAGGTCAAGACGCCGCAGGAGTTTCGTCAGGGTGACGATGCTGAAGTGGTGTGTGACGTCATCAGCTCTCCTGTCCCGGCCGTATCCTGGTTCTACAAGAACAGGGAAATCACATCTGAGCCCAACAGTAAGCACAGACACACTGATGCATTCATATGATGATCAGCTTCTGATTCAACAGATGACCAGCTAAAACCAGCTTGACCTGCCAGGCTGGGAGCCCAGCCCAAACCAGTTATGTCCAGCTTAAACCTTGATGGTCAAGCTGATTTTAGATGGTTTTAGATGGTCACTTTCCACCCTGGAAGTGGCCAGAACCCTTCTAAAAGCAGGCTAGTTAACCAGCTAAAACCAGCCAACCATCCTAGGCTGGTTTAAGCTGGATTTTTCAGCAGGGCTGGCCAAATTCCCTCTCAGCCCTTACCCATCATAGCCTCCTAATCATCCCCATCCTCTGAATTGGCTCTATCACTGTCTCTCCACTCCACCTATATCTGGTGTGTGGTGAAGCACTGGCGCTGTTGACCTGAGGCTGCCGTTGCATCATCCAAGTGGAGCTGCACACTTGTGGTGGTGTACAGGGACCCCTCCTCATGATTGTGAAGGGCTTCGGGTGTATGGCCAAACACAATAAATGCACTATATAAAAACACATCACATTATATTACAAAACTTGGTATTTTTTAGTAATGTTAACTCAATTATACCTTAATGTCTTTAGTAATGACAGCATCAGGGTTTAGAGTGTAGGATTGTCTAATACTCAGGGAAGTTTGCTGCTGTACTTTGGCTACAGCCGGCACAATGATATTACACAACACACTGAAAACAGTATAATTCATGCAAGTGGCTATAAAGCGCATACACAGCTGAGCGGTTTAATCCTGTGTAATGCAAGGCTCCTTCAGTGCTGAGGGAATTAAAACTTCTGCCTTTTTTTTAACGTCTCAAACCCTTAATTGTAATTCAAAGGCAGAACTTTGACAAGCTATCTGCACCTTCCAGCCTGGGAGATTAAAAGATGGAGATTTGATTATTTTTATTGTAATTAGGCAGCCGGTTATAAATATCTCTCCTGGATGAGAAGAGGAGAGGTGTGTGTTTATCAGCGAGGGAAGACAAAAAGAGAAAGGAAGCCTGTAATCCTGAAGGTGTTTCATTTAGCGAATGTCCTTGAAAGTGAAGCAGAAGTAGTTTTGAGGATTGATGATAATATTTTCCTATTATTGCGCTCTGATGAAAAAGGAGTCTGTTGATTAAATCCTCTGCTTTTTTTTCCCTTTCGCTGCTCTGAGGACTGTATTTCTATCAAAGGCTTTAAACGCAACAGAATGAGTTTAACTTCTCTCAGAAACCCTCTGCCGGGTGGTTTTAGTTTAGTGATCAATCTGCAGAATCCGAGACGTGTGAAATGCTGGTTGGCGCAGACTCAAATCCATTTTTTATTACTGCTATTTGCTAAAGGAAGCATCAGTGCCACTATTACTGTTTCTCAAAGGTTACAGTTTGAACACTCAGTATTGCATTGCAGCTGTATCATGCACTATTGAGCTCATGTGATTTCTGTCATATACTGTAGGAATTAGTCTGTCTGTCTCAGGCTGTAAGATAAAACACCCTAGCAACAGTATGGGAACCTTCAGAACTCCTTAGTGAACATCAGCTACTTGGAAAACTTATCAACTCCATGGCGACACACACAACCGTAACAATTTAGACTTGCGAAAGCCTTAGTAACTGCATTGCAACACACCAGTAACCACTTAAAATATCACAACAACTGCATTGCAACACAATAGTAACCACCTAAAATATCACAACTGCATTACAACACACTAGTAACCACCTAAAATATGACAACAACTGCATTGCGACACACTAGTAACCACCTAAAATATCACAACTGCATTACAACACACTAGTAACCACCTAAAATATGACAACAACTGCATTGCAACACACTAGTAACCACCTAAAATATGACAACAACTGCATTGCAACACACTAGTAACCACCTAAAATATGACAACAACTGCATTGCGACACACTAGTAACCACCTAAAATATCACAACAACTGCATTGCAACACACTAGTAACCACCTAAAATATGACAACAACTGCATTGCGACACACTAGTAACCACCTAAAATATCACAACAACTGCATTGCAACACACTAGTAACCACCTAAAATATGACAACAACTGCATTGCGACACACTAGTAACCACCTAAAATATGACAACAACTGCATTGCAACACACTAGTAACCACCTAAAATATCACAACTGCATTGCAACACACTAGTAACCACCTAAAATATGACAACAACTGCATTGCAACACACCAGTAACCACTTAAAATATCACAACAACTGCATTGCAACACACTAGTAACCACCTAAAATATCACAACTGCATTACAACACACTAGTAACCACCTAAAATATCACAACAACTGCATTGCAACACACTAGTAACCACCTAAAATATGACAACAACTGCATTGCAACACAATAGTAACCACCTAAAATATCACAACTGCATTACAACACACTAGTAACCACCTAAAATATGACAACAACTGCATTGCGACACACTAGTAACCACCTAAAATATCACAACAACTGCATTGCAACACACTAGTAACCACCTAAAATATCACAACAACTGCATTGCAACACACCAGTAACCACCTAAAATATGACAACAACTGCATTACAACACACTAGTAACCACCTAAAATATCACAACTGCATTACAACACACTCGTAAACATCTAAAATAACACAACAACTGCATTGCAACACACTCGTAACCACCTAAAATATCACAA
>NC_141021.1:1315000-1325000 GCF_052040795.2 Danio rerio | reverse complement strand
TATTGTGATGCAGTTCCTGGAGAAACGGAATATTAAATGAGAAAACAGGGGCGTGGCTTGTTTTTTTTATGCTGATTGGTTGTAAAGTAGGCGTGTCATTCTGAAAGATGTTATTTGGGGAGAGTTATTACAGCCTAACAGACTCCTCCTGCTCTCCATTACTGTTTATTGTCAAAACTGACTGCTGGAGGGGCGTGGTTAAGTGTGTAAGCCACGCCCAATACCTCAGACAGACCTTATCTGAGAACTCAAAACAAACAGGAAGTCCATTTTCTGATTTCAGTTAAAGATTTCAAGGGCAAACTTTTTTTTTTTCTATTAATGACATGCACTGATAAATTGTTCAGCACTGAACTAGCAATGCGAGCTAACGAAATCAATAGTTTTGATGTCATGTGTACTTTAAAGGGCCATGACACCCCCCACTTTCGGTTAAAGTCTACTTCAGAATTTTTTCAAAAGATGCATGATTAATGGGCGTGGAGCTCCGCAAGCATCGGGTAGGAGTGGGCGTGGCCAGCAGGGGAGAACGTGAGCGAATAATGAAGCTAGCTCACAAAATGAGACAAACCGTGAGGAGACGCATGAGTTTATAGTTTACAAAGTTAAAATGCAAAGAAATAAATAGTGATTTAATACCCAGCTACATTTGTTATTCGTAATTTCATATACACATAACCACAATTTATATCATTATAAAGATAAGTGTGTTCATGTAAACCCTATAAATGAGGACTTCTCCCTCAATCCGTATCCAGCAGACTCAGTGCAGCAGGTTTCCTGACCTGTCTATTTTAACCATTAGCCCTGCTGGTAATCTGGAGGATTGAGGCAAACACAGCAGCACAGTGATGTGTCTGAATATGAACGAACTCCTAATAAAAGACAGCGTCCGCCATTCTCTAATTCTTGTGCTGCTCTTCCGACAAAAATGCTAGCAGCACACACACACAGCTTTGCTGTATGATCGGCCCTGACAAGATCGCGGGGGAAAACATGCAACAAACCGCGTGGATCATGGAAACAAACACATATGAGCCTTCATGAACGGCTAAATACTGTGTGCCCATGCCGTGGGTCCGTGACGTGTCTCTCAGATCGGGCTTGACTCTGGCAGGTCTGGCAGGTCTGATGAATAATTAAGCAGCCGGCTCTTCTCATAGGATAAGAAAACTCCGCTATGAATAATAATGAGAAACCGACGCGTCATCATTGCACTTGCAGTACTGCGCTACGTCGCCGATTTTGATCCGCCCCAAAAATCATTTCAAAACCGGAAGCTGAAATTAGCTGACAAAAGCTCAAAATTATCCAGTTTCCCCCACAATTAAAGCTGACAGGTGCTAACATTGTCTTAACTGATGCTCAACACACACACATCTGTTAATATAAAAAAAAAAAGTTCTCCAGGGTGTCCTGAACCTTTAAAGATACTAATGAATGCACACATGCTTGTGTCTGTGGTGTTTCGGCAGTTCCTCCTGTGCTGTCTGTGCCGCAGCAGTCCTTCAACGCCACTGCAGACTACCAGGAGTCTGTCACTTTCACCTGCGTCACCTCTGGCTCGCCCGACCCGCAGGTCATCTGGTACTGGTGGGTAACAGTAACGCCTGCACACTCTAAAGCATATCCAGTTTTCCAGATTTTGTGATTTATACAGTGACTTGCCTAATTACCCAAAGCTGCCTAGTTAACCTGGTCAAGCCTTTAAATGGCACTTTAAGCTGAATACTAGTAAATAAAAGCAGATTTTACTTTTTTTAAAGCCATTTTAAGGTTAATATTATTCGCCCCTTCAGCAATATTAGTTTTGGATTGTGTCCAGAACAAACCACTGCTATACTATTGCCTAATTACCCTAACTTTACCCTAATTACCCTAGTGAAGCCTTTAAATGTCACTTTAAGCTGAATACTAGTGTCTTGAAGAATATCTAGTCTAATATTATTTACTGTCATCATGGCAAAGAGAAATCAGTTATTAGAGATGAGTTATTAACACTTGTTATGTTTAGAAATATGCAGTGAAATATAACAGGAAGACAAATAATTCCAACTTTTACTGTATACAGATGTTTGACAAAACCACTTTCTCATTTGTGGTTTAAGTAAAAACAGGGACTTTCCAAGCATGTTTCCTTCTGTAGATTATAGTCTCTGCAGATAAAGACTCCAGTCATGATGAATATAATGGTTAATCTGCAGATCAGCAGTTCACAAACTGGAGGAGAGCACAAAATGTGTTCGCACAATGTAAAACAAATATGTAAATGGGCAGTTTTTCTGATTTTGTCATTCGTGTTTTCATTTTTCCCCATTTATTCATGCTTTTCAATTGCATAATGGGACCTTGATCTTTCTTCCAACACTCTTTAACCATTAAAGGTTCGAAAAAGTGACTTTTAGGAGCATTTTTCCTAGTTTACAGTGCTAAATTGTGTGGGTTGGTGTTGTATATCATACTGCAGAAACCTTGTAATAAACTGCCAGTACATTTTCTGTTTATTTACACACTTATTTTTATAATATAATATTATTTTATATTTTATATATTATAATATAATAATATTTATATTTATATTTTATAATATAATATTTTTATTTTTATAATATAATATTTTTATAATATATAATATATATAAGATAATATTTCTTGTACATTATATTATTACTTCAAATGACTATGTCAAAATAATGTCAATAAAAGTCACTTTGTTAAACTGTAGAGCTAAATATTCAACATTAAAAGTGGACACAACAGAGATTAACATCCCATAATGCAATTCATTCATTCATTTTCCGTCAGTTTAGTCTCTATTTCAGAGGTCGCCACAACGGAATGAACCGCCAACTATTCAAGCATATGTTTTACACACCGAATGCCCTTCCAGCTGCAACCCAGTTCTGGGAAACACCCATACACACTCATTCACACACAACCTCATACACTATGGCCAATTTAGTTCATCAATTCCCCTATAGCGCATGTGTTTGGACTGTGTGGGGAAACTGGAGCACCTGGAGGAAACCCACGCCAACACGAGGAGAACGTGCAAACTCCACACAGAAACACTAACTGACCCAGCCGGGACTCAAACCGGAGACCTTCTTGTTGTGGACCACAGTGCTAATCACTGTGCCGCCCCTTTAATGTAATTCACAACCACAAATAAACACTTGAGAATCTCTAAATACTGCTAGTGTTCATTAACAGATCTTAATTTTCAGTGTAGGGCACTGGCTGGGCATCAGGGCTAGTGTACTGTACTGTATATAGGGCACAGTGTCCTCAGCTCGTCTGTATGCTAATGTGTGTAGAGGTGATGTGAGCTTTGATCAAACCCTTCAAAGCCTTTCGCTGATAAACCCCAATCAGTTCCTCTCACATCTCGGCATTGTGTGCGGGAGGAATTGAACGTGGCCGTGAAAGTGTGTGCTGGCTGACCCGCGTGGACTGGAAGATGAGGCCGAGCTTGATGATATTCTGGCTAATCTGAGATAAGCCTGAACGATAGTGGAATAAAACATTACTACTCTATATCAAAATGTTCAGCTGTATATTAAAAGTATATTAGTGTATATTAGTATATTAGAGTTTCACCAAAGTGGCATGGTGGCTCAGTGATTATCACTGTGGACTTATAGCAAGAAGGTTACTGGTTCCAGTTACAGCTGGGTCAGTTGGCATTTCTGTGTGGAGTTTGCACGTTCTCCCCGTGTTTCCTCCGGTTTCCCCCACAGTCCAAACACATGTGCTATAGGGGAATTGATTAACTAAATTGATCGTAGTGTGTGTGTGTGTGTGTGTGTGAAAGAGTGTGTATGGGTGTTTCCCAATGCTGGGTTGCAGCTGGAAGGGCATCCGCTTTATAAAACATATGCTGGAATAGTTGGCGGTTCAGGGGCGAGGCAGTGGTGCAGTAGGTAGTGCTGTCGCCTCACAGCAAGAGGGTCGCTGGTTCAAGCCTCGGCTCAGTTGGCGTTTCTGTGTGGAGTTTGCATGTTCTCCCTGCCTTCGCGTGGGTTTCCTCCAAGTGCTCCGGTTTCCCCCACAGTCCAAAGACATGCGGTACTGTTGAATTGGGTAGGCTAAATTGTCCGTAGTGTATGAGTGTGTGTATGGATGTTTCCCAGAGATGGGTTGCTGCAAAATTTGCTGTATAAGTTGGCGGTTCATTCCGCTGTGGCGACCCCGAATTAATAAAGGGACTCAGTCGAGAAGAAAATGAATGAATGAATGAACAAGTTGGCGGTTCATTCCGCTGTGGCAACCCCTAATGAATAAAGGGACTAAGCTGAAGGAATATGAATGAATGAATGAATGAATGTTTTAGCTTTTGAGGGATCCTTTATGAGTTTTATTTCTTTTCATAACGTGAAAACAAACCATTTAAAGTCAGACAATGTGGAAAAGAATGTAAATCAGCATGCTGCATCAGTTTTCTTTCTACTTGTTGTTTTTTGCAGCGATGATTCTGTTGAGTGCTGTAGCCAATCAGAAGCATTTATATGGTCACAGATGGAAACGCTGCTGCTGATTATCCCAACACAATAATGTCTTACATCATAGGTTTTTAATGACTAAAAATAGGCCTGAATCCACAGACTTTTAGATAAGCTGTACTTGGGAGAGAAAAATAACAGGAATTGTTGATTGAAAGTAATATAAAGCTGGCATTTGAGCAATTGTATGAGTTTTTGAGTGTTAATGTTCAATCTGAACATTACCAGCCCAAAGTGCAGCACGATTATAGTTTTTTACTGATTTTAAAGCAATGAAAGATTGATGTAAATGGCTGAAATTAAAGCGCATTAAAGTTATTTTTACCGCAAGTCAGAAAGATAACAAAGTTCTCTTCAATTCACTCCAACTTCAAAATTACAGTCATTTAAAGCGCAGGCGTTCAGGTGTTAATGTGTGTTATGAGAGTCCTGTCATGCAGGTTCATTCACAAAAAAAAGTTCACTTTAACAGCAGAATATAAAGATCCTGCAGCGGATAATGCAGTTTAAAGCTAATACAATTAATAAAAAATGATTATATTGTTAGGATATAATGTTACATTCTCTAAAAACCAGCAAGAAGGTTGCTGGTTCGAGTCCCAGCTGGGTCAGTTGGTGTTTCTGTGTGGAGTTTGCATGTTCTCCCCGTGTTGGCATGGGTTTCCTCTTGGTGCCTTTGATGAACTAAACTGGCCGATGTGTATGTGTGTGTAAATGAGTGTTTATGGGTGTTTCCCAATACTGGGTTGCAGCTGGAAGGGAATTCATTGTGTAAAACATATGCTGGCATAGTATGGAATAAAATCACTGTCATAAATATTTAGTGCGTAAATAAAATTCACGCATCCGTAGTTATAAAATCGTAAAGGAAAACGGAACGTACTCGTAATTTTACGAGGGTACAATTCCAAAATCTGCCATTAGAACAGATGCAGCATTTTCTTTGTTTGTTTGTATATGACTGATAAATTGACGATGGGTGTACTTTACAAACACGAAATACAGTTTCACCACGGACATGAAGTCCTGATTACGAGTAAGAATCAAACAGCGACACCCCACGGTCAAAAATACGTCACCACTGTAAGCGAGAGTCATCGATTGCGTCTCCTGGGCACTCAGAGCCCCCACACACCGTCTCGGGTAAGAGTTTTGTTATTCCCTCTTTGAGAAATGTCCTTCATGAGCTGTAATAAAAGGTTGAGACTTAATGAGGTCCATTTTCGCTGTGTTTCTTGGACATTTTACAGAATCAAAATTAAGAATGGGGCGAGGATAGCGAGCTAGCATAATGTAAGTTAACATTACAGGCAGCAAATGCAGTAAATCACTGAACACTGTTAACTTTAACATTACATCTGTTGATTAAGGTACCTTTTTTAACTAAAGTTACTTAAGTAACTCACAAACAACCTATAAGATCACCAGAGAACACAAACTAAATTAGACAGATTTATTCAGTATAGGTAGATAAAAAGACTCTCAATAATTAATTTCAATAAATCAGAATAAGCTAAATATAATGTGGTGATTAAGCAATCACCAATATAGAACAAACACGGAAAGAGAGAAACGCACAGAATAGTATAAGGCTAAATGATCATTTAAATGTTTCTGGTAATAGTTTATTAATTATAATAATACAATATAATGTGTCTTATAGTTTAATCAAGTAATATAACAAACAAATAATAACAAATATCATTACAAACATTTATATTAATAGTTACTAATACCGACGAGGCAGTGGCGCAGTAGTTAGTGCTGTCGCCTCACAGCTAGAAGGTTGCTGGGTCGCTGGTTCGAATCTCGACTCAGTTGGTATTTCTGTGTGGAGTTTGCATGTTCTCCCTGCCTTCGCGTGGGTTTCTCCGGGTGCTCCGGTTTCCCCCACAGTCCAAACACATGCGGTACAGGTGAATTGGGTAGGCTAAATTGTCCATAGTGTATGAGTGTGTGTGTGAATGTGTGTGTGGATGTTTCCCCATATATGGGTTGCGGCTGGAAGGGCATCCGCTGCGTAAAAAACTTGCTGAATAAGTTGATCATTCCGCTGTGGCGACCCCGGATTAATAAAGGGACTAAGCCGACAAGAAAATGAATGAATGAATGAGTTACTAATACATTACTTTGTACAAATTTAAAGATAATATAAAAAAATATCTGAACATATCATCTCAAGAAAATTGCATACATCAATGAGGCGCTTCATTATTTAGCTTTCAGATGACATACAGGTCTGTTTCAGATGATTGCCATCTGGTTTTGTGGTCTGGGGCCATATATTTTATTATAATTACAGATGCGTAAATTTTATATACGCACAAAATATTTATGACAGTGATTTTATTCCATAGAATAGTTGGCGGTTCATTCCACTGTGCCTAAAGGACAAAGTCAAAGGAAAATGAATGAATGAAGTTGGGTTTGTCTATATTTGATTCAACATTTTTTTTTCCAGGGTGATCTAATTCTATAATGAATAATGTAATGCATGTATTGAAGTCATTATGAATATGTTCAGCTGTTAATTTGTACTGTTTGAAGCTGCAAAGGAGTTTAATTTATGTTTTAATGCTCTTTTTTATATTAAATCAGCATTACAATTTTTTAAGCTTCAGTTTTATTTTAAGTATTCAGCTTAAAGTGACATTTAAATCTTAACTGGAATGATTATGTTATTATATATTATCATCTGCTCTGTATTCCATTGTTTACTGTACACACCAACATGTTCATCTAAACTAGAATTACTTTCTGCAGTGGAAGACAGTGGGATCCCGAAAGAAGTCATTGCTTGTGTTTTGCAGAAGATGAAATGCTGATTATGATAATGATCAATGGTCATTTTTGGGTGATCTGTTCCTTTAAAACATCCTCTATATTTGCATTATTTATTATTAAATGAATGAATAATAATAAGCAAGCTTTATTATACTTTAGCTCTGCGTGAGACTGCAATTAAATGCAATAAACATGAGAAACTCAGCTCACCAATCAGAGCACTGGCCCAGCTGATTATTCAGGACACTTGCCCAGCTGACCAATCAAAGCACAGACTCAACTCACCAATCCGAGCTCAGTCTCAGCTGGCTAATCAAAGCACTGGTCCAGCTGACCAATCAGAGCACTGGCCAAGCTCACCAATCAGAGCACATACTCAACTGACCAATCAGAGCACTGCCCAATCTAAATACTAGCCCTGCTGACCAATCAAATGAGAAACTCAGCTCACCAATCAGAGCACTGGTCCAGCTGATTAATCAGAACTCTGGCCCAGCTGACCAATCAGAGCACAGACTCAACTCACCAATCCGAGCTCAGTCTCAGCTGGCTAATCAAAGCACTGGTCCAGCTGACCAATCAGAACACTGGCCAAGCTCACCAATCAGAGCACAGACTCAGCTGACCAATCAGAGCACAGACTCAACTCACCAATCCGAGCTCAGTCTCAGCAGCTAATCAGAGCACTGGTCCAGCTGACCAATCAGAACACTGGCCAAGCTCACCAATCAGAGCACAGACTTAGCTGACCAATCAGAGCACATACTCAACTGGCCAATCAGAGCACTGCCCAATCTAAATACTAGCCCTGCTGACCAATCAAATGAGAAACTCAGCTCACCAATCAGAGCACTGGTCCAGCTGATTAATCAGAACTCTGGCCCAGCTGACCAATCAGAGCACAGACTCAACTCACCAATCCGAGCTCAGTCTCAGCTGGCTAATCAAAGCACTGGTCCAGCTGACCAATCAGAACACTGGCCAAGCTCACCAATCAGAGCACAGACTCAGCTGACCAATCAGAGCACAGACTCAACTCACCAATCCGAGCTCAGTCTCAGCGGCTAATCAGAGCACTGGTCCAGCTGACCAATCAGAACAGTGGCCAAGCTCAAGTCATTGCTTGTGTTCTGCAGAAGATGAAATGCTGATTATGATAATGATCAATGGTCATTTTTGGGTGATCTGTTCCTTTAAAACATCCTCTATGTTTGCGTTATTTATTATTAAATGAATGAATAATAATAAGCAAGCTTTATTATACTTTAGCTCTGCGCGAGACTGCAATTAAATGCAATAAACATTGATATCATAATCAGTGTTTCCAGTTACATCAGCAATATAATGATGAAAAGATGAACTATAATCTCACTAGATAGATGTTAGTTAATGATTATTATTATTATGTTCAGCAGTGCATTAGTTATAGTTCACATCTGTTGTGTTATGCTGATTTATACATGTTCTTATGTTAAGCAGATGTTCTCCTTCATTTTAATTGAATAATGACTGTAAATAAGAGCAGAATGTTGACTTTTCTCTATTATTTGCACTGCTGAAGGTTTGTGATTAAGTTGAGATTAGTGTTCAGCTTGATATCCTCTGATTGTGTCCTGTTTGTTGCTTTATTGTTTGCTGTTTAGCCTGTGGATAATTCTGGAAACACGGAGAGCTGCCTTAGATTAACTTAATCATGGGCAGTGTTGGGTGAATAAGTGACTAGTTAATGTAATTGAGTTACTTATCCGCTGAAAAAAAGTCATGTGCTGTTTCTTTTTAGCTCATGTAATTGTAGTTTGCCCTAAATACTGTATAAATTCAACATTTCTGTATAAATCAGAGAGGCAGAGTAAGTTAAAGAACCTTTTTGTGCATGTGGTGAGATTGCATGGATGTTAAAGATTCTTCGTGGACTCAGAGACGCCTATAAACAAATATAATAAGAGTGCTATCTTGAACATTTCTTTTTTTTAAAGTTGTCATCAAATGTGAGACTCTTGATGTGAGTATTCCCTTGCAGTGTTTTGATGTGTTATTAACTGGTGTGTCCTCAGGAAGGGTCATGCGATCGAGCACTCGGAGCAGTACGTGTTGAACACTATGAATGGAGGTAAAAGCACGCTCACTGTTAAAAACATCAAGCAAACAGACGGTGGACCCTACATGTGTCGAGCCAGCAACAAAGCCGGCAGCTCCGAGAGCCAGCTCTTCCTCAAGGTGTTCGGTGAGGAGACACTCTTTCATTCATTTGTTCATTCATCTGTAGGTTGTGTGCATGAATTCGGACACTAGGGCAATGATGAGCTTGACACACTGAGAGTGACATGAGAACGTCCTCACTGTACATTATCAAAACTGTAATTCGTAAACAACAGCAGAACTAATCATTCTTATATACTCATTTTACCATGCTTTTAAAAAAATGTACATTATAGCTAATTCATTTGGTAACACTGCAGATTAGCTCACAATTCATGCTATAAAGTACTGGCTTATTCCCTGCCTAATATTATGTTCACTAGTAGTTATAATGGATGATCTTATAACTTAGTAGTACTTTATTATAACTAGTTAGAAAGTTGACCAATCAGAAGACTTCCTCAACTGGCCAATCAGAGCACTGGCTCACATTCCCAGTCAGAGCACAGACTCAGCTCACCAATCAGGGCACTAGCTTAGCTTACCAATCAGAATACAGGCTCAGCTGGCCAATC
>NC_141021.1:1290000-1307500 GCF_052040795.2 Danio rerio | reverse complement strand
TAGCCCACGCCAACACGGGGAGAACATGCAAACTCCACACTGAAACGCCAACTGACCCAGCCGAGGCTCCAACCAGCATCCTTCTTGCTGTGAGGCTACAGTGCTCACCATCGAGCCACAGTGCCGCCCTACATAAACTCAAAATGTAATAAATATTGTAAATAATGTTAATATGTAATATTGCGCTCATATTAATTATGAAAAGATATTTTTGTAAACAATGTATTTAAAGAGCTTACACTTGGCTGATGATTGATTCTAAAGCCCATAAGATCCTCAAGCCCGGGGCTCCCTCCTGTTGCAAGGCGAGAGGGGAGTTTGAGCTCAGGTAGATCTCGAGAGCTCCCCTGTCATGGTGGCTGAAGAGCAGATAGTAGTTGCTCTTATAGAGATAAGTACCAGGTAGGGGCAAGACTATGGTGTTGATTTGGATTAGTCAATAAACTTAGGTTGCATGTTTTTAATCGGTGGGAGGAAACCCGGGGGAAACCCATGTGTGCACTGGGAGAACTTACAAACTCCTCACAGAAACGTCTGCTGGTTTGGTAAAGCCTGGAACCCGAGACGTTCTTGCTGTGAGGCAACAGAGCTAAGCACTTTGCTACCGTGTCACCCATCTAGGAAGGATATGGAGTAGGGGTGGAAGGGGGGTTTCTTCAAAATGACGATAGCGGTGGTACAGAACCCAGGGTATTTGTAGTTTCTTAAGAGTCGTCTAATTGGTGCATTCAGAATTGGATAATGTGGATCCAGCCGCTAGCAATCATAAGCACATGATCCTCTCGAAATGAGTTTATAAATAAACTTCACTTTGTGACACCACAACATTAAACTATAACATTTGCAGCATAATATGAAACTATAGGATTTGCAGAATTGTGCATACCATATTCATTGTCATATACTTCAGCCCTGCAGGAATTTTTTCACCAATTTCTGTTTAACAGAGAGCAGATTTTTTTTTCAACTCATTTCTAATCATAATAGTGTTAATAACTCATCTCTAACAACTTTTTTTTTTTTATCTTTGTCATGATGACAGTAAATAATATTAGACTAGATATTCTTCAAGACACCAGTTTTCAGCTTAAATTGACATTTAAAGACTTCACTAGGGTAATTAGGGTAACTAGGCAGGTTAGGGTAATTAGGCAAGATATTGGATAACGATGGTTTGTTCTGTTGACAATCAGAAAACAATATAGCTTACAGGGCTAATAATTTTGTCGCAAAAAATGGCTTTTAAAAAATAAAAAAACTGCTTTAATTCTAGCCGAAATAAAATAAATAAGACTTTCTCCAGAAGAAAAAATATTATCAGACATACTGTGAAAATTTCCTTGCACTGTTAAACATCTTTTAGAAAATATTTTTAAAAAGAAAAAAAATTAAGGGGCATTAATTCTGACTTCAACTGTATTCACCTTATTCTCAGCTGTCGAGTGGGCGCTGCCATTTGAATCTTTTTGTCTCGCGACTTCCGGTCACATTCACTTCCATTCATTTTTTGACGTTAACAACTGCTCGTTACGCTGCTTGATGTTGCAATTTAATATTTTCTTATTATATTATGCTACTTGGTCTGTGTAGTCATGCAAACATTTGTTTGTTGAGCAAGTAGTTTGGCCATTTTCTGCCGTTTATTATTCCTAGTCATTTCTCCCATAGGCGACTGAATCGGAAGTTCTAAGACAATCGCGAAAACAGGCGCACTTCCACATTTTAGAATAAGATCAATATAAAAAGCCCTCTTTTTTTTTTTTTTTTTTTTTTAGCTTTCTATGCAGTTTGAGCTAAAAAAAAAACTAAAAAAAAACTTGTTTTTAGCGACACAAGTGGCCATTCAGTGAACTACAGCGTGAGCTTATTGCTTGTGCTCAAACTCTGATCATTCAATTTAATTTTCTGGTAAATTTCTGTAATTTAACAGCCGTTATTTTACCGTATCTTCCAGCACCCCAGCTGCCAGAAATAATGCATACAATTACAGATTTTTTTTACAGTGTAGAGTGAACATGTGCTGCACTTTTATCCTCTCAACAACAAAATAAAGGCAAAAGAAATTGAACAGCAGATCAGAAAGCATCTGATAATAGTGATATTAGTGTGTTTGCACAATTCCCCCGCCTCACAGCACTGACAGGCGGCCCAGTCAGTCCTCTACAGCAGCCTCTCCCACCTGCAGCCCGAGAGCAGATCACCCCTCTGCGTACCGACGACAAATGATTTAGCACAGGCAGTGTGAAGGTATTTCCCTTGTACAGTCAAACCGATCTACTTCTACTTTATTTTAACAATTTAATTGGACCGTTTATTCTTTTCTTGTTCACAATCACAGATATTTTAGTGACAGTTTCTGAACTTGTCTGAATTTTTTTATTATATATGAGAGATTACTGCACATTTACTACACATCTATAATGATATACTGTATTCAAACAGCAATAAATTTAGTTAAATAAACATGCTTATATAAAGTGTAGTGCAATTATAAATACCCTTTTATTAACCATATGCTGTTAAACAGAAACGGTAGAACGTAATGACGTCAGTGATATGCATATTGACGTATGACGTACCCCCCCCCCTTCATCATGGGGCCCGATCAGCGATCCTTGCAGGGGGGCCTCTGCATTTTGCGCAACGCCACTGGTCCATACGAAAGACACAGACCAAACCGAGACAGACTAAATCCAAAAGATCTCTGGTCTCTGAGACACCAAATCAATACTTGACTCCTGGAACTCCTTGAAAATCTGACTATTTTTGCAATTCTTAGAAATATTTTTGTGTGGAAGTGTTATTTTCTACTCTAACACTGCTCCAAAACATAGATATAACTGAGTTCAATCTATTTTTAGCTGTTGAAAATACTGGTGTTGTAATAATGTTGGTACAACTATACTCTTGCAAGCATCTACAGCACACCCATAAGCCTCTAGCAATACTAAACTCCACTCATGTTCTCATGTTCCCTATGTTTAAAGGGTTTTTTTATGTGCACACATGTTTCCGTCATGCTCTATAGGTGCAATCTAAAAATGAGCGGGTGCGTGAGCTCTGACTGCCTGTGTAAAAGTGAATGTGAGGCATTAGTGTGAAGGAAGCGAAGGCTGCGGGTCATCTGAAGCCTACAATAACAGCCGCTGTCAGAGAAAACACACACAGGCCACTGCAGGACTGTCAGCCGCTGCACTCCAGACTCGAGGCATCAAGCGGAGGGTGGACACATATTGATTTTTCAGGGAAAGCGAAGAACACTGATCATTAAAGTGGGCGTTAGGGGACGGGCTCCGTCTAATCCCCTTATATTCAAAGTTCTCTATCTCACCACGGGCACAGATAGTGTGACCATGCACATCACAGTGGAGGAGTGCTTTTACTCTCAGTCAAATGACTGGTTTTCATACATGATCAATGTTTTATTTGATGCTAATTCTTATACGCTACCTGACAAAAGTCTTGTGGTGGATGCTAGTTGTAAGAGCAGCACATAATAACTTGACTGTCAGAAGGTGGATTTTTCTGATGGATCATCTGCTGATCCCAATCATCACCAATACTGCAGAAGACCTACTGGAACCAGCATGGAGCCAAGATTCTTGCAGGAATCAGTCAAGTTTGGTGAAGGAAAAATGATGGTTTGGGGTCATTCAGTATGGGGGCGTGCGAGAGATCTGCAGCATCAACAGCCTGAGGTATCAAGACATCTGTGCTGCCCATTACATTACAAACACACAGGAGAGGGACAATTCTCCAGCAGGATAGCGCTCCTGCTCATACTTCAGCCTCCACATCAAAGCTCCTAAGGGCAAACAAGGTCAAGCTGCTCCGGGATTGGCCAGCCCAGTCACCAGACATAAACATTATTGAGCATGTCTGGGGTAAGATGAAGGAGGAGGTGTTGAAGATGAACACAGACACTTGATGAGCTCTGGGATCCTGCTGAAGGCTTTCTTCTTCATTCCAGATGACTTTATTAATCAGTGATGTGAGTCATGTCAGAGATGTATGGATGCAGTCCTCCAAGCTCATGATGGAGTCAGACACAATATTCATTCTGTCTCCACTGCAGCAGGACTTTATATTCTATACTGGACATTATTTCTGTTCAGTGATGAGACTTTAGTCTGAGCAGAGTCAGACCACACTGTCCTCATCAAATCAGTCAACATCAAGACATGATCAGATTTATTGAGCTCAAATAAGCAGAATCTAGAGGCCTTTACCTTTCATATACGACAGTTCTGACACCAAAAGATCAACAAGAAGTCCAGTTAGTATTTGTGTTCCTAAAACTTGGATAGGCCACAAGAAGTTAGTCAGGTGTACATGCTGTATATATATGCACACACCTTAGAAACCACTCAGAACATCTTCACAACTGTATAGCTATGCCCTTGCAAACCCTTAAAACCCAATAGCAACACCCTAGCAACTGCTTAAAAGACTTTAGCATAGAGACGTCTCCATCGCAACACCAAATGATTGTGTGGCAAAAAAAACCTTGAGTATACTTTATTACATACTAGTGTAACGTCCATAACAGTGTAGTTGTTTTGAGGATATCTATCAACAAGATGCTAGTGAATTGTGCAAACACACTGATATCACTATTATCAGATGCTTTCTGATCTGCTGTTCAATTTCTTTTGCCTTTATTTTGTTGTTGAGAGGATAAAAGTGCAGCACATGTTCACTCTACACTGTAAAAAAAAAATCTGTAATAGTTCGCGTTATTTCTGGCAGCTGGGGTGCTGGAAGATACCGTAAAATAACGGCTGTTAAATCACAGAAATTTACCAGAAAATTAAATTGAATGATCAGAGTTTGAGCACAAGCAATAAGCTCACGCTGTAGTTCACTGAATGGCCACTTGTGTCGCTAAAAACAAGTTGTTTTTTTTAGCTTAAACTGCATAGAAAGCTAAAAAAAAAAGGCTTTTTATATACAGTTGAAGTCAGAATTAATAGCCCCTTAATTTTTTTCTTTTTTAAATATTTTCTAAATGATGTTTAACAGAGCAAGGAAATTTTCAGAGTATGTCTGATAATATTTCTTCTTCTCGAGAAAGTCTTATTTGTATTATTTCGACTAGAATAAAAGCAGTTTTGAATTTTTTAAACGGCATTTTAGGAACAAAATTAATAGCCCTGTAAGCTATTTTTTTTTCTGATTGTCAACAGAACAAACCATCGTTATACAATAACTTTCCTGATTACCCTAACCTGCCTAGTTACCCTAATTAAGCTAGTTAAACCTTTAAATGTCACTTTACGCTGTATAGAAGTGTGTTGAAGAATATCTAGTCTAATATTATGTGCTGTCATCATGACAAAGAGAAAATAAATCAGTTATTAGAGATTAGTTATTAACACTATTATGATTAGAAATATGTAAAGAAATCTGCTCTCTGTTAAACAGAAGTTGGGAAACAAATAAACAGGGGGCGAATAATTCTGACTTCAACTGTATGTATTTGGGTGTCAATTTTGCTAATGTGGATTTGTTTGTTTTTGTCGTCTCAGAGTAAGGATGGGCGTGTGGAAGTGCGTGGACGCCATGGAAAGTCCATGTTGACCATCAGCGGGGTTCAGCTCTCAGACTGGGGCCGATTCGACTGTGAAGCTCTCAGCAGGATTGGAGGCCATCAGAAGAGCATGTTCTTGGACATCGAGTGTAAGATGCACAACAAAACTTTCCAAAATGTATTGCAGTTTTCATGCAAGGATGTTACACTACTTTTGCCAGGCTCATTCTGAAAACGTAGTCCCTTCGACGTTTCTGGAGGCTGCGAAATACGTCCCGGGAGGTATGTAAATTTGCAGTTTTTATTTTCGCAAATCCACGAGAGGCTGCTGTGTGCACTTTTTGGTATCTTAAATGTCTCTCACGAGTGCCGTTCGTGCCCACACTGAGATCCACCAGAGGCCGCTGTCGAATGACCGCCTGTCCGAGTGGCTGAATGATTGACTGGACAACCGGCCAATCAGCTGACCCACCCTCCTCCTTCCCTAAACCCAACCAGTTTTTCCGATTGACGCAATCACCTGCTTACTTCCCTAAACCCAAAAAGAAAAGCCCTCGTCTGATTATTACCGCATTTTCACCCTCTTATGAACTTGTTCATTTTATTTTTTGGATTCTGTTTTTGTCTTACCTGATTTCTGGAACCGTTCTTCCCCGGACTCGAACCCGTACACGACGAGCTAATTGGACAAACTGGTTGCAGCGGGAAAGCCCTCCACACGGAGGTAAGCTGTCAGCCAGTAAGGTCCAACTGGAACACGCCATACCGCTCTGTAGCGTTCGCTTAAAAAATTAAATGCAGCCATACATACCTCCGGGTACTTAATTCACAGTCTCCAGAAACGTCCACAGGATTACGTTTTCAGAATGAGCCTGGGTTGATTTTTGCAGCTACTCAGAACCAGATAGCAGCACTCTTGCAGACACTTTAGTAGTCACCTAACAAACATTTAAAACAAGACATTCCCTTACAAACCTGATAGCAACACCCTAGCAACCACTCAGAACACCACACCAATGGTATAGACACTCTCTCACAAACAACATCCTAGCAAAACCTCTATAATATCCCATGCTCGTGTAAACCACCAAAGCATCACACTAACACCCTAGCAACTACTCAGAACACCTTAGCAACTGTAAATATGTCCTGGCAAACGCCCAAAGCACCCTAGCAACCACTCAGAACACCTTAGCAACTGTAAATATGTCCTGGCAAACGCCCAAAGCACCCTAGCAACCACTCAGAACACCTTAGCAACTGTAAATATGTCCTGGCAAATGCCCAAAGCACCCTAGCAACCACTCAGAACACCTTAGCAACTATAAATATGTCCTGGCAAATGCCCAAAGCACCCTAGCAACCACTCAGAACACCTTAGCAACTATAAATATGCCCTGGCAAGTGCCTAAAGCACCCTAGCAACCACTCAGAACACCTTAGCAACTGTAAATATGTCCTGGCAAACGCCCAAAGCACCCTAGCAACCACTCAGAACACTTTAGCAATTGTAAATATGTCCTGGCAAACACCCAAAGCACCCTAGCAACCACTCAGAACTGTAAATATGCCCTGGCAAACGCCTAAAGCACCATACCAACCACTCTGAACACCTTATCAACCGTACAGACACCTAAAACACCATAGCAGCCAGATCGCAGCACACTAGCAATTACTCCAGACACCTTTAGTACAGTCTCCTAACAAATATTTGTAACACCACAGCAGCCGCACAGCATCAGGGAAAGTGACCTTTACTTATTGGCCTAAAAAAAGCTCAACTTAGTTGAAGCCTGGGTTTACAGTTTTTCATTTTATTAGCTTTAAAATGAAATGACTCACTAAAGGAAATATGGCCCTCAGCGGGGCCAATTATGGCAGGAATTCTTCTCAAGTAATTAATTCCTCGGGTTCTTATTAATTTCCAGGTTTTCTCCTGAAATGGTGAGCTGGTGTTTTCAGTAGCTCGGTTTTTACATGTCTGAATTAATCTGTCATCACGTTATCAGTGCGCATGCATGTGAAATTCATCATTCATTCATTTTCTTTTTGGCTTAGTGCCTTTAATCAGGGGTCGCCACAGCTGAATGAACCACTAACTTATCCAGCATGCGATAAGGGTTATAGCATTTTCATAGATATGGTTACGGTTTCGTGTTGTTATCTGTTGATTTATTCATTTATTTTTCGTGATGTGAGTTGATTCAAGTATCTATGCAGCTTGTATTATTTTAGCCAACATGTTTAGAAATCCTTTTGTGATTCTTACTGACTGACTGTGAATACACAAGACGTGTCAGTCGTATCATTTTGAATGGGGAAAAGTGTAATAGTCAATGTGGCAGATGAAGCCCCGCCTACTTGTACAGGAGCCAATCATTTTTAGACTGACGATTCTCCAGGGAAGAAGCTCGGACCAGACGTGTGCTTTTACAACAGTTTGGTGGTCAACAAACGCACTGGCATCTCAGTGATCACTTGCTTCACCGACATAAAAAGTATATCTGCATGTAGCTTGAAATCTGTACTTTTAACTCTTGTATGGTGTTCGGGTCTGAGACCTGTTTTCAGTTTTTTTCAATAGAAAAATTAAACAATGAATTATATTTTCAGCCTGATATTTACTGGCTTTGGCTTATTTTTTGTGAAGAACAAAAATCCTAACAAATTTTCAACGACCGCATACTGTACCTCCCCCCACACATTCACAGTACATACAAGGTGTTTGGGTCCATTGGATCCAGGTCTAATAAGGCTGCTTTCACACCTGTGAATGGATTCAGTTGTTCCGAAACTGATATTACAATTGTTACAGTGTTGCTCTTTGCTCTTGGAGCGGTTCGCTTTCACACTGCAAAGTTTCTAATCGGACCAAAAGAGCTAAAACAAGTCACGTGTGAGTAAACTCTCCTCACATTGGTCAGAGTGTCAGGGTTTATTTTGCAGCGTCCCGCTCAGCTGTCAGGAGAGGTGGTGGTTTGGTGGTGATTGACAAGGTGTGCGTGACGTGTCTGAGGAGAGATGCGGTGGGGAGGGGTGAGAAGGGTGCGCGACGATGCCTATTTGAGGACTGGGAGAGAGACGCGAGATTACCGGGAGATCATCACTCGTTTGCGGGCATCAGGAGACTCGCGAAATTTCCCGCCCTACTCATAATTCTCTCTTCATATAGCCGTATGCCTATTACATATCCATAAAACACAGTGATATAACCAAGCTCAGATCGGATCGCTTTCTCACTACAATCGAACCGCTCCAGGGTTCGTTTCAATCGAGCCGAGACCACCTCACTCAAGCGATCTCGGAGCGATTACTTTGGCGCGGAACAGAGCGCGATTGCCCTGTTCACATATGCCAAACGAACCGCGCTAACTGGGCAAACGAGACACGTTCCGAAAAAAAAGTGTAGGTGTGAAAGCACCCTAAATAAGACTTTGCCAGTGTGGTTCCTTATCACAACTGATCAAGATGGCCAAAAGATTATCTGCTACGAGGGCCTTGCAATTGATTGTGGAAGACAGAGGAGCTTCTGATGATGATGTCCATGACCATGGTGGGAACAATACGAAAAAACAAATCTGTGGGTTTTATTTTTTTGATAACATTAATAATAAAAAATAAAATAAATAAAAAACGAGAAGCGCGTTAATTCATCGATATGATCTAACAAATGTGAAGAAGAAAAGTGAACCATGTTTGCTGTTCATATGGCTTGTAATTTGGATTAAGTAAACATCTGTTGAGTAGTTTAACATAAAATAGTTTGATAGTGTTAATTTGGAAAGCCAAAACTCTAGCGGGTCTACCAGACCCATGAACACTGGCTGAGTAACCAAAATACGAACACCACACAAGGGTTAAATGAACCAAGTGCAGGTAAAAACAAAAGTTTGTTGGTTTTGTAATCTGTATGAAATGACCGTGAGGTACAGTCAGCCCTGTCAAATCCACATCACAACTACTCAAACGCCACAAACTTGCAAACAAAGAGTCACTGTCATTTCTGGAGAAGATTCACCATCAGGATCAAGCTGTGGATTACTTTAGAAGAGCAGCACGATCTGATGATGATTATCAAGAGGATAATCATGTGTAGAACAGCCATAAAGTAGGTTGGCGTCGTGATCTCGTTTCTTTCTAGTGTGCGTGCGCATTAACTCGGGCCATTAACATGCCAATTTTGCTTAATTAAAACGTTTAGAAATGAAACTTATGCAATAGATGATGTTTAATTTCTTTAGTGGATCCAAATATGTAATGTTTTTGTAAGCTTGGTTAACAGTTTTGGAAAATTTGATGTTTCCCAATTCACCCACACTGCCCGAGAGGCATTTCAAAGATGACCGAGAGTGAAATGACTTGCATTAAAGGGACTTTAGTTTCAGTTCAATTTATGTCACTCATCCAGCAAAAAACACACTTCACAATACCTTCAACATATCAAAAGCACTCACAGTTGTCAGAATCCATCAGAAATGTGATGAGATGCTAATAAATGTCTGTGTGACACTGACCGCACCGTGTTGACCTTGACACCAGCACACCGCCGTCATGTGCATGCTGAGCATGAAGCTTCACAGTCGGTGTGTGTAGAAGGACGCTGTGAATAAGAGCGGCAGAAGCTAGCCAACCGTTACCGGCTGCTAATGAACTCATTTATTTAGCTGTGAGATGTGACAGAGAAGCGGCATCAATCTCTGTAATGCACGCCTCTGAGTCGGGGTAAAACAGCAATAATGCCACATGAATGCTGCAGACGCACTCAAACTGCAGCTCAGGATCACTGAGAGTTTCAGCTCTTTTCATCTTTATGACTCGCATCTGTTTACTGCAGACGCTTCTGACACATAATGGAGTGAGTCTCTAAAGCCTTTCTTTGTTGCAATCAATATTGCACTTCTTTTTATATGATTCACATCAACATCGCGCGGTGCATTAATATACATAATAAAAAGTCAAGCTGCTGCATTATACACTGACTTCTCATCAATGCCATTAACCAATACTAGCCAAAAGTATCTGGTGATTACTTATTGGAATAAAGATACAAACAAATAATAGTTGGTTTAAATTATTAGTTTAAATGCGCATACTTGGTCTCTCTCTGTTGTACTTTCGGTTTCTCGCGCACATACTCAGTCTCTCTGCGTTCGCTTGACTTTGTCCACTCTTGCAATAAGCTATTACATACCCAGCAATAGCTCCGCAATTCCGCCAATTTTGGCCGCCCGTCCGAACTGATTGCTGCCGTGATGACAAGCTGCTGTTTTATGCAACCCAGTGTGGAAACGTAGTCCCGCGGACGTTTCTAAAGACCGCGGAATACGTCCCGCTGCAGTTTGTTGTGCGCTTTTTCGCATCTCAAACGCCTCTCGCGAGTGCAGTTCGCGCCCACGCTGTTCTCTCGTGAACCCACCAGAGGCTGCTGTCTGACTGACCGGATGATTGACTGCGCAACCGGCCAATCGGCTGACCCGCCCTCCTCCTTCCCTGAACCCAACCAATTTTACAGATTGAACTCGCTTCCCTAAACCCGAGCAACAGTTTATAAAAGCCGTCCAAAAAAAAGAAAAGCCCTGATTTTTTTTTTCTACCGTGTTTTCGGCTTTCACCGCGTTCTCACCCTGTTACCAAACTCGTTCACTTAATTTTTGGGATTCTGTTTTTGTCTTACCTGATTGCTGGAACCGCTCTTCCACGGACTCAAAACCGATCGACTTGGTCAACTCCTCTCTGCCGACGTACACGGTGAGCTGAGTGGACAAACGATTGCAGCGGGGAAGCCCTCCACAAGGAGGTAAGCGGTTGGCCGGCAGGCAAGTGGGAAAGGGAACAGCGTCACACCGCCCCGCAGCGTTTGCTTGAAAAAAATAAATGCAGCCGTACGTACCTCCCGGGACGTATTCCGCTGTCTCCAGAAACGTCCGTGGGACTACGTTTTCAGAATGAGCTTGGGTTGGTTTTTTTATGTTATGTATGTTATGTGATATTGCGTTTATACAACAGTTCGATGGCACAATCGTGTATATAAAAAAGAAAATAAAACACAGAGAGTCTAAAACCATTTTGTATTAGGAACTACTTTCTTCCTCTGTTCATTCATCTGCATCTGACGTCAGAACAGCAGACGCCGTTACTAATTCACCAACGTCACTTTAGAGCTAGTGTTTGAATGATTCTCTAGCGTAATGTCTAGTGATGACAAAACAGCTGATTTTGCTCACATTTTAAGATTATAAGGCTGAACGTGACATGAAATGCCATCAGTCTACAGAGATATCCCCTTACAGTCTATTACAGTTTACAGTATTTCTCTGCTGTCGTCGGTATTGTGGGTGCAGGTGTCCCAGCGTTTACCCGGAGACTTTAAGAAATGAAAAAAAGGAGGCAGAAACTATTTCGCTCTTCCATTTGGCATTTATGCGTTTCTCCCAAGTGCTGTCGACTACATACATGCCAGTCAACGACAATGAGTAGGCAAAAGGAAAAGAAAAAGACACTTGAACATCCGTCGCAAAACAAAATGTTACACTTCTCAGAGCTTCTCAGAGCCTGCCAGAACTGAACTGAGCTCCCATACATGCGTGCCTACATCTCAAAGGTAAAACAACCACAGAAGAAGAAGAAGAAGTCCGTAAAGGGGACATTTATGCACAATGCATATCAAACATTAAGTGACCGTTACAATATCACAATAATTAACCTTGAAAAAAGCAGCACAATCACTACCAGACTGCTGTTGTGTTTGTGTTAAGGAGGGACGAGGCTGAATCCAGCTTGTTATTCGCAGCTTCTTATTGACTCTGTCTGTTACACCTTAAAAACCATCGCTTCCATTTTTCAGCTTCGCGCTCAGGAAAACACAGAACAGTTTTAATCTAAGCGTGAGGGTATATTATGCGGTCCTGGCGGCATCTTGTGAATAGACAACGTTAACCGTCTTTTGTGTACTACACTATGGCAGGCTAATGAAACCGACGAGCTCTGTCAGAAATTGTAAATATTTTAAAATAGGTACTGTTCTTACAAATAAACTGCATAGTTGCAATCTAAACAACTATATTCTCCACTAAAAAAAGTTTCAAATGTACATTTTGGTGTCTAACAACAGTAATATTTGTCAAACTGTATTCTTTCTGCTTGTTGCTGGCTGTATGTGGTTTGAGTAATACACAGAGGTAAAGAGGCCTTTGTGGGATGTTACTAGCAAAATATTGCACGGCTATCAGCCAATCAGATTCAAGATCCAGACAGAACTGTTGTATATATATATAAAACTACTTGTTTTCTTGAAACTCACTTTTAGGTGAAATTACTTTAAGCAAATTGTTTATGCTCTAGCATACAAATTAATACTGAAATGTTAAATTACCATGACTTTCAAAATGAGATGTTTTTTATATATAGTATAATATTTTAACTCGTATTTAGCTCAATGTTTTGATTTATTCTGTCTGAGGTTAATTATTCGTGCTGTTGTCTTATTTGAATTTTCATTCCAAAATGGCCACCGCGTGACACTGGCAGCATCTAGTGGCTGTTTTCCAAATAACAACAGAGTGTGGCCTCTTGGTGATTCTCTTGTTTATTTGCTATAAACAAAAAACTATAGAATACACAAGATGTGTCACTCATATAGTTTTGAATGGGAAAATCGTCAATATGTCAAATGAAGCTCCGCCTTCTAATACAGGAGCCAATCATTGATCACTAAAGACCGACAATACTCTGGGGAGAAGCTCAGACCAGACGTGAGTTTCTGATGATTTTGATTCTGATGACTTAAAGGGACTTTGCTCTGTATTTGAGTAATTTAAACACATACGTTTTTGAGTATAATTAACATTTGAGTAAAATTGAATACTATATATATATATATATATATATATATATATATATATATATATATATATATATATATATATATATATATATATATATATATATATATAGTATTTAAAATATATAAAATACTGTGTGACCCAAACTATCTGTGGGATGGTCACAGTACTAATAATTGTGTTTTACCATGTATATATACTATACTTTATGTATAACTGTCTGTTTATACTGTATCTGTTCATAAATAGCTCTTTGTAAACCTAATAAAATGGCAAGCACGTAACACATTTACTAGTATATATGCAAAACATTTTCTAAATTATAAAGATTAGCAAACTCTAAAATGTCATATTTGTAATAATGTAATAATAATTGTGTTGTTATTGTAATAATCAAGTCATTTTAAGTCATGAAATACAAAATAATAAAGTCATGTCCTTTCATTTATACTTTTTTCTTCCTAAACATGCTTCTAATGGCTGTATTTACAGTCCAGTGTTTCCTGTTGCTCAAACACCAGCTTGATTATATGTTTGGTCTGTCTTTTCTGCGGTGTTGAATGCATGTTTATTCCTTTGTTTTTCTTACAGATGCTCCAAAGTTCCAGACAAATCAAAGCATTTTCTACTCGTGGGAGGGAAACCCGGTGAACATCAGCTGTGAGGTGAAGTCTAATCCTGCGGCGACGATGCTGTGGAGACGAGAGCGCTTCACCATCTCCAGCCAAGGCACCAGCAACATCCGCATCCACAGCACAGACGGACGCTCACTGCTGGAGGTCCAAACATTACAATACAATACAATACAATTCATTCATTTTCTTTTCAGCTTAGTCCCTTTATTAATCTGGGGTCACCACAGCAGAATGAACCACTAACTATTCCAGCATATGTTTTACAAAGTGGATGCCCTTCCAGTCACAACCCAGTACTGGGAAACACCTATACACACTCATTCACTCACACACACTCTAATGTCAATTTAGTACATCAATTCCCCCATAGCACATGTGTTTGGACTGTGGGGGAAACCAAAGCACCCGGAGGAAACCCACGCCAACACAGTGAGAACATGCAAACTCCACACAGAAACACCAACTGGCCCATCCAGGACTCGAACCAGCGACCTTCTTGCTGTGAGGCCACAGTGCTAACCACTGAGCCACCGTGCCACCCCCAATACGTTTATTCATTCATTTTCTTTTCGGCTTAGCTCAGAGGTCACCACAGCGGATTGAACCGCCAATTTATCCAACATATGTTTCATGCAGCAGATGCTCTTCCAGCTGCAACCCATCACTGGGAAAACACCTCATTCACACACTCTCATACAATACAGTCAGTTTAGTTCATCCATTCCCCTATAGTGCATTGTGTTTGGACTGATCCAGCAGGGACTCAAACTAGCGACCTTCTTGCTTTGAGGCCACAGTGTTAACCATTAGCCACCGTGCCGCCCCCAATACAATACAATATAAAGTGTACTTGTATAGCACATTACAAATAATACAGAAAATAGATGTTTTGTTTTAGTTTTTTTTTTTGTTTTTGTCGTGCTAAAATCTTTCCTGTTAGCTGATACGTTTCTCTTTAAGAACTTACAGTAGTTTATTTTATTGATTTATTTATCATACGCACTTTGACTGACGTTGCTGTACTGATGCATGTGTTTTCTCGTCTTCAGGTCACTCCAGTGTCCGACAGGGATTTTGGACGCTACAACTGCACTGCCAGAAACAACATCGGCGCTCGATACCAAGAGTTTATACTAGCACAGGCAGGTGTGTGTGTGTTTACCAGTAACACCAGTACAAACACTGCACTATACACATGCCTTTTAATTTAATTAGTGCTGGGCAAAGATTAAGCGTGATTAATAGCATTTAAAATTATTATTTATTTTTTTTTTACATAAAATATATGTGTGTATATATATATATATATATATATATATATATATATATATATATATATATATATATATATATATATATATATATATATATATATAGGGGAAATAAAGCGCTCAGGCAAGTTGACATTATTTTGTACATTGGATTCCACTTTAATGAAAACATAATAATAAACAAACTCGATTAATGAAACCATTAAGAGTGCATCCAAATGCATCAAATGATCGGTAATTAAAAGGGAAATAAGAAAAATAGAATAAATATCTATACTTTTATATTAGACACACATCTGATGCTGGTATGTGCAGCAGCTCCACGTTCACAACTTCATGCATTGGGTTAAATTAGGCTGTTCAATCTCCATGTTCAGTACATTATTTCCATTGTATCTGTTCAGCTGAGGGAACGGAACCAACCCCAGGTCATCAGACACAGCTACATTACAAGACGTTGGCACCCTAGGTCTAAAAGCTACAGTAAAACATGCTGTCTTCTTCTAAATGGTTACATTAATCGAGTTTGTTTAATACATTTTTATTAAAGTGGAATCCAATGTACACAAAAATGTAAACAAACCGCAGTGATTCATTTCCCTTTTAATATGTATATGTGAAACACACACACACACGCACACACACACACGCACACACATAAAAACAGAACTATACAAAACTTGTATCGTGCATTTGTATATAATTTCTATCACACTGTATGCACATATATTTTTATATCTAAAGATAAATGAAAAGAAATTCTATTATATGCATACATAAAATTATTTACTATTGATGTTCTTATTTTTTATTTATTTGTTTATTTGTTTATTTAATTACAATTGAATTAATTAATTGAAAAAATTATAATTTTTCATGTTGGGGTCAGGATTAAAATGATATGAATGATGGATATTATTTTATTACTCACTGTAAATGTTGACTATATATATATATATATATATATATATATATATATATATATATATATATATATATATATATATATATATATATATATATATATATATATGCATACATGTGTGTGTTTACTTATAGCTACATAAGACATATACGCGATACACACACATATTATGTCAAAGCAAATCTTGATTTTGAATGCAATATTATAATGCACACTCTTGATCTGATGTCTACAGTTTTTTCAACAATGGTTAACCTTTAGCTAGTCTCTTATTACCTGCCTATTAATAATACATTGGCTGTTTATTAGTGATTATTAAGCACATATTCTGCATGATCTTCTTCCACATCCCTAATCCTATCTAATACCTAAACCACTAGCTTAATGAGTATTCAATAGCAGTAAATTAGTTTAAGGCAAAAGTCATAATTAATGTTTTAATTAATAATGAGGATTGTACCTTAAAATAAAGTTATTGAATTGTGTTATATTGAATACAGCAGGGAAATTAAATATTGAACACATTGTCATGTTGTTTTTCATAATATTTCTAAAGGAGCTGTTGACATGGAATCAAACCAAATTTGAACCCAAACAAAAACACAAGAATAAAACAAAACAATCAGAAAAATGAGTCCTGCATAATAACAATGGAACGGCGAAAGGGGAAAGCGCTGAACTACTGAAACATACAATTTAATATGGTTCAGTAGTATATTCAATACCTCTCATATGGAGAATGAAGCCTCATGCATTGCTCAGGTGTGAGTTTCTCACAGACTTCAACAGAGTGTCCAAATCTTGATACTTCTGTGGGTCTCGTCTATCAAATCTGAGCTTTATTCTGTATTCTTTATTGGATTTAAATCAGGTGATGGGCTGGGCCATTCTACAGCTTGATTTTCTTTCTCTGAAAGCATCTGAGAGTCTCCTCGGTTGTGATTTGGATCATTGTCTTGCTGAAATGGTTTGATCTTCATCCTCCTGCTAATGTAGATGATATTCATTCACACTGAGGAAGGGCAGAGGCTTGCTGAAGAACTACTGAGAGATTCCAGCTGCTCTCTGGGCTTTCACTGCCCAACTACACCCACTTTTCCCTGCATCATTTCACTTTATTAATCATAACTTCATTTGTAAACTAATTAGATGTGTTTTCCTTGCATATATCTGGGGGAAATTTCAAATCAACAGCACCTTTATTAATATGTTTTCTGAGAATTATAGGGATGTGTTCAATACCTATTACCCCTCTGTGTTTACAAGTATTTAGTGTTGATTTTAAGGATGTTTTTAAG
>NC_141021.1:1282500-1285000 GCF_052040795.2 Danio rerio | reverse complement strand
CCTTCATGAAGCCGGATTCTCACGGCGGAGTCCCCATCAGCTTCTACATCATCAACTACAGAGACACCAGCAGCGCTCAGGAGTGGAGGAGCGCCCGGACGCACGGCGTGCAGAGTCAGTACACACACACACACACATATATATATATATATCCCTGCTGAAAAAAACAGCTTAAACCAGCCTAGGCTGGTTGGCTGGTTTTAGCTGGTCTACCAGACTTGTTTTTAGAGGGGTTTTGGCCATTTCCAGGCTGGTTTCCAGCCATTTCCAGCCTGGTCTTAGCTGATCAGGCTGGAAGATGTCCAGCTAAAACCAGCTTGACCAGCTTAGCCAGGCTGAGAGCCAAGCCAAAACCAGCTATGTCCAGCTTAAACCAGGCTGGTCAAGCTGGTTTTAGCTGGATTTAGCTGGTCATTTTCTAGCCTGACCAGCTAAGACTAGGCTGGAAATGGCTGGAAACCAGCCTGGAAATGGACAAAACCCCTCTAAAACCAGACTGGTCAACCAGCTAAAACAAGTCAACCAGCCTAGGCTGGTTTAAGCTGGATTTTTCAGCAAGGTATATATTTATTTATTTACATATTTTTAAAACTACATTAATTTTCTTTTCAGCTTAGTCCCTTTGTTAATCAGGGGTCACCACTGTGGAATGAACCGCCAACTTATCCATCATATTGTTTACGCAGCGGATGCCCTTCCAGCTGCAACCCATCACTGGGAAACACATATATACTCTGATTCACATACATACACGGACAATTTAGATAACCCAATTCTTCTATAGTGTATGTGTTTGGACTGTGGGGGAAACTGGACCTGGAGGAAACCCAACACAGGGAAAACATGCAAACTCCACACAGGAACACAACTGACCCAGCTGAGGTTTGAACCAGCAACCTTCTTGCTGCGAGGTGACAGTGCTAACCACTGTGCAACCGCGCTGCCCCATGCTCAAAAATATTGTGTATAAGTGCAAAAGTGAACCGCTTAGTAAGGGAAAAACAGAGTGAGTTCAGGAAGTGTGGGAGAAAAGTGCTTAAGCAAAGGTGATGTGTGTTTACCATCTAAACTTCTCCTAAAAGCCATTATCACTCCTGAAGCGAGTGTTTCTGCAGGATCTGCATGTGTTGACGGCGCTTTTGTGATAATGACTTCAAGCTGTTTCTTCATTAAAGCGCTTTCACTTTCGTCCAAGAATAAAACTCCTTTCTGTGCATTTCAATAATGGCTATTAGTCTGAGTGCGATGTACAACTCTGAAAGCAGAAAGTGTGTGTCTGAATAATAATGATAATAATAATAATATCGCTCATCTCCACATCCCAGCCCTTCAGGGTTTCACGCATCACAGCAATGAAAAACAACGAGTTCAAGATCAGAGAAACAAGAGAGAAATTCAACCAGGAGTCTATGTAAGAGTGTGTTATCATGGTCTGGAGCTCAAATGCAGAGCGTAATTACTTCAATTACATTCACGCGCTCTTGGTGGATATTTAATTAAGAGCTCAGTGTTCTTTGACGAACTACAATATTCAGTCGCTTCACTTTTATTAGCGCTTTCTCATTGAAATGAATGAACGCCTTCATTAATGGAGGAGCTCTGAGACTGAAGTTCTGCTTTACTGGAGAATATATATTATATATACAGTATATTCGGTGCTTTCAGATATTATTAGAGCTTATTAAATGCATATTTAATATGTGTAACTGACTTAATTTGCATAATATTCTTAAATAACCAGTTTTGGCAGTGCTACTTTTAATTAATGAACATTTATATGTACTGTTACACATTTAATAATTATGGCTGCTTTATTTTATTAATTATTTGTTAATAATTGTTATGAAGGCATCACGGTGGCGCAGTGGGTAACATGATCGCTTCACAGCAAGAAGGTCGCTGGTTTGAGTCCCGGCTGGGTCAGTTGGCGTTTCTGTGTGGAGTTTGCATGTTCTCCCTGTGTTGGCGTGGGTTTCCTCCGGGTGCTCCGGTTTCCCCTACAGTCCAAACACATGCACTATTGGTGAATTGATGAGCTAAATTGGCCATAGTGTTTGTGTGTGTGTTTAAATGTGTGTATGGGTGTTTCCCTGTACTGGGTTGCAGCTGGAAGTAAAACATATGCTGGATAAGTTGGTGACTCATTTCACTGTGGTGACCCCAGATAAATAAGGGACTAAGCTGAAGGAAAATGAATGAATGAATTTGACATTTTCAGCTTATATTTTAAAACATTTTATTTTCAACTTAATTTTTCTTGCACGCTTTTGTTTATTTGATTTATCTATTTTATGCATTTTTAATAACATTTATTTCTCCAAAATGTGTTAAGCTGATAAGTTTCAAATAAAATGTTTTTTGAAATATTTAATGTTTATTTTAAAATGTTCTCATTTATCTTGTGTACTTTTAGTTATGTTTTAATATTAATTATTTAATTATTTATGTACATTTATATGTATTTATATTCATTTATTATAATTTTCTTATTTTTAGAAGA